>NC_047517.1:10176277-10378777 GCF_902827115.2 Pseudochaenichthys georgianus | reverse complement strand
GCTGCGCGCATTGCACTGTGAACGCTACATCTTTCCCTAACCTAACACCCGGAGTGGAGACCCCCACCTCCCCCACCATTGTCCGAACCGACCCATCTGACTCTTACCCCAACTCTACGACTGCCACACAGCTGATATCCTTCGTCTTGACCTTCTACCAAACTCAACTTTTCCAACATACAAACACAAAATCCATACTTCCAGAACCACCGAATATTGTCGGTTGCAAAAAGAACAAGAGTTTAAATGTTTTCCTCATCCACTCCCGGTATAGCAATCACAGACCCCTTACCTCAAACACAATACAGACAACATTACAATAATTGAAGAAATTAATTCATAATCCACACAGTATAGCGGCTTACCCTGCTCTCGGTTTCTTTTCCCCACAATCATTTCCTTCATCATTTGCCACAAACATTACATTGGAGAGACCGGATATTCTATTATCTCCCAATTTAAACAACATTGGAGAAGGTAAACCCCCCTGGTTTCCAATTTACAGCCCCAGCCATTCAGCCACTTTGTGTGTCAGGCCTTGAGGCCAATGACCATTCGACCGTTGGGCGGGAAGAATCTGGATAAGAGAACTTGGCACTACCACGCCTAAGGGGCTGAATGATTACCGCTTGACAGCCCCCCACAGAGCCGCCTCTTCCCCTGCCCCTAATCGAAATAATGGCCTCTGCCTGGAGCCTTGGTCCTCCACCTGTAGACTCAGCTTGCATCTTCTTACATCCACCCTATGGTGTGCCTGGTCCCTAACCCTGTATGCTAAACCAGCTACCCCACTCCCCCTTATATGAAGGTAGATATGGTGCAAAATGTGAGTGTGTAAAACCTGATGTGAGCACTTGCAGAAAAAAAGTCTGAGCTTGTGTGCATACATTTACACTTGTATAACATATCCACGTATCTGTGAACCACATTTAAAGTCACAGAAAGAAAAAAAAGTGTTGTAGCTTGTGGAAAAAAATGAACTTAGTGATGAAATGTTCACTTGCAGACTTGTGTGTGACTGACCCGAGCTTGTGCCTCGTCGTTCTGATAGCTCCGCCCCTTCGCTCCAACCGCCCTCCCTCCCCCAAATCTACAGGTGAAAATTACTTTAGCGACACATTCATCGCATCGACACAGGCCGCAGATTCGTCGATTTATAAAAAAAAAAAAAAAAAATTGAACTTATTTTCATTACGTAGTACAGGTACTATGTAACAAAACGGTTTCTCTGCATTTGACCCATCCTAGTGTTAGGAGTAGTGGGCTGACATTATGTACGGCGCCCGGGGAGCAGTGTAGGGAACGGTGCCTTGCTCAGGGACACCTCGGTAGCACTTGGTCTTTCCGGGACTTGAACTGGTGACCTTCCAGTTGCCAAGCCAAGTCCCTATGGACTTCGCCACCACCGTCACAGAGCAGATTTGTGAAGTTGTAATCACTGATTTGAGAGGTTGTAATAACCAAGTTGCAGTTGTAATGGAAAATATATTTTTCTGCAAGTGAATATTTCATCATTAAGTTAATTTATTTTCTACAAGCTACAAAACTTTTTTTTTTTCTGTGACTTCAAATGTGGTTCACAGATACGTGGATATGTAGTGCACACAAGCTAGTAAGGTGCTCACATCAGGTTTTACCAGCTCTCAAATGTTGCACCATATCTACCTTCATACCTTATAGCTTCTATCTGGGGTCCCCCATCCCAATATACCCACCAGATTATCACTGCAGTTGACCAGAACCCACAGGACATACAATTAAACAATTAGACAACAATAAACAAGCAACATGTTGCAGATTAAAACAGGCCCTATAGTTCCAGACAGGCGATGACAGAATCCAAATACTGTTGAGAAATGCAGTCTCTTTTTGCCTGCTAACCTCCACCCGCCGTAGAGACCACTTTCAATTCAAAGATTCAAAGGTTTTATTGTCATATGCAGAAAGCTACAGTGTAGAAATGGCAATTATATTATTCTGACCTGAGCTCCTCCAACAATGCAACATATATAATGAAATACAAAAATACAATATAGAAAGTAATGCAAAAAGTCTATATACATGTCAATAGAATATGGGATATGTACAAGAACAGAATATGAAATTAAATGATGTAAATTAAGACAAAATTAAATACGGTTGATTGCGTTGATAACTATTTATATAAATTAGTATATTGCAAGATGACAACAGGAATGTTTATCAGGGCACTTAACAGAGCTCTTCACTCACTCCGGTCCTCCAAAATAAAATTATTATTTATTTTTCCTGGAAAAGAAGTACCTTCTCCAGGTCTAAGTATCGCATAGTTCATTGATTGCTTGTCATGCACCACATATGTGAGTTAAGGTGGTCATTGGAAAGAGATCAGAGATCAATTGAAAGGCCACTGCAAGGTATAAATCTTGTTAACAGTGTTCACATGTTTTGAATCAAACCCTTTAATTTGCTGTTGGATACACGCCAGTAGCCTGTAAATCCTTTTCACTCTGCTTCAGTGCTTTCATTATATAAAAGGATGTCTATATGGAGTTGAATGTTTCTACTTTCTCATATTTTGAAAAAAGTCACTAAATATGTTTATGTGTGTAAAAAAGCAATTATATATGTATGTATATGTATGTATGTATATGTATGTATTATGTGATGGCTCTCTTATGTGCATTAAAGGTGCAACAATTAACCATTTAAGTAAGTTTAATAGACATTATGCTGTTTTTGTAGCCCTTTGTCATTGCTTTAAAAGGAGGAATTATTATATTCAACCCATTAAATCCTAATTTATTTACGTTTTACACAACGTCCCATCTTTGAGTTTGTAATTGGGGTTTGTATAAAATGACTACCAATTACAAATAGAACGTTCACATCCTATTGTTAGTAAATCATTATAGAGTACATGAACAAACAGAATAGTTTTTCTGAAGGTTAAGGGTTATTTACATAACTCTTAACCTCTCTTTTATGGCAATTGAGTTGTTGCAGTTCTATACCAAGAATAAAAGTAATATGATTTCTAAAGGTTACTGAGGGATTTGTCACTCATATTCATATGGCTATGGCCTGCTCTCTGCCTGGTCCCACTTTGCAACTAGGCTAAAATGTGGCAAAGGCAATGAATCAGGTTAAACATATCTGACTCAATCTGGGTCATAACAGCTGTTTTAGGGATAAATGGCTGAAATGGCTCGTGTTCCACCACAAGGGTCCATCTTCAAAAGTCAAAATCACTTGTCTTACTGTTATTAAAAATAAATAATATATCACACAAACAAGCACAGGGAAGATTAGAGGACCAATAAGAACTTTCTAGGAATTATTTTTCTTTTAAGTCTGTCTCGCCTTCTATTTTTGTTCCTTTATGTATTTGTCTGTCGTGTCTGCCATAGCCTAAAACAAATGTTTTCAGTATGACAATGTGAAAGAAGCAATGTTTCTGGCACTTCCTGTCTCATCCTTGTTTAGAGCCTACAGTATAATTATTTTTCTTAAATTTAGATCATGGCACAATTCTATTAGCTCATTACTCTTTGATGTCAACATTTAGCCGATGAAGAATTCCTCCATGTGCTTAAGATACAATTCAGATGATAATATCCATTAAAATACTTGAAATCTGCTTATTCATTGTTGTATATTAAAAATAACTCTATATCCAAAGATAAGTCAAGACTTAAAGATGGATAAACGAAAATGTGTTTGTGGATGTTGAACATGGTGTTAAAAAAAACTGCTGATTCTACTCAATACAATATATTTTGTGAGAGAAGAGTCTCACAATCGTTTAACTCCAAATCAAATGTCTTGTATGCCAACATCAGACGTTTATTTATCCCAGTTAAGGTATTGTCTCATTGCATTTAGGTCCTTCATATAGTACTGAAAATGTGTATTTTATGTCATATAAAAGGATTTTTTTCAACAGGAACACCAATGGTCAGGGTCCGCCAGATGAAGCAAGGCAAGTTTATTTATATAGCACCTTTCAACACAAGGCAATTCAAAGTGCTTTACAAAAAATGAAAGACATTAAGAAAATGGCATTTAAAATCAGTCATTAAAAAGCAAAGATAATAAAATAAACATTAAAAGAAAAAATACATGGATAGATAGATAGAGAGATAGATAGTTATAGATAGATCGATCGATAGATAGATAGATAGATAGTTATAGATAGTTATAGATAGAGAGACACTTTGCACATAACTCACGGTAGTGTGACAACCCTGTGGTTGTCCACCAGTTGGTGCTGCTGTAACCTGTGTGTTTGTTGTAATCAGCAGTGATGGGACCCACCTGTGGCGCTGATTCCAGGATATAAGAGGGCTGCAGAACAGGCTCTCGGTCTCTCTCAGCTGCCCTGCTCGGTGCAGCAGGACACCGCTCCTTTGTTCTATTTCATTGTTGTTTGTAACCACTGTGTTACATAAAATAAATGATTGTTTTGGGCAACTCCGGTGTGGAACTGTTGTCCTTATGTTACAAGCAGAGCCAGCTTGTAACATATGGGGGCTCGTCCCATCCAAGAACCAGGTGATAGTTGTTTACTTGATTTGTTTTACTTGATTGTGTAGACAGTTTGTTCCTGGTGTGGGGCATTAAGGAGGAGCTTTGGAATTACCTTTCCTGATAGGCATAAGCAACATCTCCTTCAGGGGAGCTTGTTGGTTTGTTGTTTTTGTTTGTTGTTTTTTGTGCATAAACATGATTCGACATTTTTTTGTCATGGGTACACGTCCGTGGCTGTCTTGGTGAGTAACAGCTTCGCTGGGGCTTTACCGGGTCATTGGGTAAGTGTTTAAAACACCTGTTGTGGCATGCATGAAGACTAGGGTGAGACAAGATGGCTAGTATTGGGTAGGCAGTTAGCTAGGGGAGAGGTATTCCAGAGTGAAACAAAAATATATATATATTTTTAGGTGTCTGTGCACCGGGTTCAAGGGAGTTTGCATAATCATGGCTACATTGACAGATTTTGTGAAGTGTCCCTGTGTGGAACTACTAGAAACATGTACTAAAGACCAACTGTTAAAAATTGCAAAGCAGGGTCGTTAAGACACCATAGTGACTATGTTACAGGCCCAGTTGATACTGCAAGAAGTTCTGCCAGCAGAGGCTGTCGATGATGGCTCCGAGGAGGAGTTGACGAAGGCAGATATAGATCCAGAGCGGCAGAGAAGTGCAGGTTTTTCTTTGTTTGACTTTGAAATGACATTTGAACAGAGAAAGGAAATAATGCTGCTGCAGTACCAACAAGACAGTGAACGTCTCGCTCGTGAGGACAGGGCTAGAGCTTGTGACCAGGAAACTGAGATGGAGCGTGTAAGGTTAACTACAGTGGTGCGGGAAGCTGAATGGCAACAAGAGCGTTAGAAGTTGGACCTCATCCAAGAGGGTAAGCTTTCTTCTGGGGTGTCCCCAGCTACTTTTGATGTAGCTTATAACTTGAGGTTGTTACCGGAATTCGAGGAGAAGACTGTAGATTCTTTTTTTGGACTTTTTGAGCGACTTAGCCAAAGACGACAGTGGTCTGATTCAGAGAAAACATTGCCGTTACCGTTTGTGTTAACTGGTAGGGCTCAAGAAGCATTTTCTGCATTAAGTATGGCTGACAGTGAAGATTACTTAAGCATAAAGACTGCAGTGCTAAAAGCTTATGAGTTGGTGCCTGAGGCCTACCGTCAGCAGTTCAGGAAGCTAAGGAAGTCAGAAGCACAGACCTATGTGGAACTTGTTCGGGAGCTGACGATGAAATGTAATCGGTGGGTCACGGCTTCCGAAGTAGTAAATCTTAATGATTTGAGGGAACTGTTCCTTCTTGAACAATTAAAAGATATTCTTCCAGAACGTGTTGCTACGTACCTGAATGAGAATAAAGTTAAACATGTAACAGACGCCGGGGTGTTAGCTGATGAATACATGTTAACACACAAGATTCATTCAGGGGAGAGATTTGACTGGGGAGCAGAAATAACTGGTCTGGTGACCCCAGATGTAAAGTAGATCCAAGTACTTGCTACTTTTGTTTGGGTAAAGGACACCAGAAAAAGGAATGCCCAGTACTTGCAAAAACCAAGGGACTCCAAAATGTTCAGTTTCCCAGGCCTGTTGTCCTTGCAGCTTCTCCCCACAAGGTTGCTAGGGATGACGCTATAGCTGCGGTTAAACTCTATACAGTGGTGGTTCTAGACCAATTTGACTGGGGGGGGGGGCAATGGGGGGCCAGTTATTTTCTGAGGGGGGCACAATAAATGCAGGACGAAAAGGAGAACTAGACAGTATGAAGTAATTGGGCATAAGAAAACAATGCAATACAGTTATTGGTATTTGTTTCAGGACACTTATTTATTTCAGATAGATCTTAGTTATTACTGTTAGCTTCAGCTTAAGTTATAGTACCATTTTTGCACTAACACCATATCATATTTATATAAAAATAAAGGCAATGAACAGTTACATCTCTACTTTACATAAGGGTGTCTGCATCCCAGGCTGTTGTTTCCTTCCCAAAATCTCACATTACAGCAACAAAATCTTGCGGTTTTTGGCAAACCGATCAACAAGTTTACGCAACAAGAGTACCAGAAAATATACATTTTTAAATCCACAGAAAAGGATTTAATGTAAAAGTCTACAAATCTTAAATGTTGACTTTAAATGAAATAAAATACATGGATATAGATAGAAAACATAGATTTCAGATGTATTATTTCCCATAAGCACAGACACGTAGGCTATTTAACAAACATGAAGACTGAATACAGAATGCACACCTGTTCTGCACGCGCACTAATCAGTTTCGTCTATTCCGTCACATTTCTAATAAACGTGATATCTGGAAAACACACAGATTTACATATAAAAATAAAGGCAATAAACAATTACATAAGGGTGTCTGCATCCCAGGCTGTAGTTTCCTTCCCAAAATGTCACATTACAGCAACAAAATCCTGCGGTTTTTGTGATTTTTGGCAAACCGATCAACAAATAAGTCAAGATTCAAAGCCTTTGACCTCCTTGACTCAATACTAAGAAGACCCAGATTGCTCAGTCTCTCATCAGTTATGGTGGATCTGAGAGAAGTTTTGACCAGCTTCAATGTAGAAAAACTACGCTCACAGGAAGTAGAACTGAGTCTGAAGAGCTCAAAAAACACTTCTTTATAAAGGCTCAATGAACTGAACAAGCTCCACTGTACTATCAGGTATCTGCATCCCAGTCTTTATTTTCCTATCTACAATTCTGCTGAACTGATGTAGCTCATGCCCCAAGTCCTCAATATTTGCATCATACAACTGAGCAAATGAAAACAGAGTTGTCTCCTTCAGAAATGCATTACTTTTGGGGTTAAGAGCTTGGATGCTATGCATCATGTCACAGTGTGTGTTTGAAAACTGTCTATTAAGCTCATTGAGCATCTGATCAATGACAGGGTAGAAAAAGGCTGTACGAAACCCGTGTTTATCTTGTTCTGTCTCTCTCTGTCCAACAGTAGTCAGTACGAAGCTTTCAGCAAGTTTAGAGCTCAGTCGTTTTTATCGTTTTGCTGCTGGCTGTATTGCAGTATCACATTGCTCAGAAATATTTAACACTTCATCCCACAAGTTATCAAAAAATGACTCCTGCCTGAAGTCATTCAATGTCTGAACTAAAGATCCAACTAAATCCACAGCCTTTGAAAGGTCAATGGATGAAGACTGTAACATGTCAGAGAGAAATGTTGTTTCTGCAAACACTTTACGGAGTGTTACAAGATGCACAATGAATTCTAGATCCAACTGTGCCAGCAGACCACGTGCCTCAATAGATCTCTCACCATTGCGTTCTTGGGCTATGTCTTGCAGTACTCGCTTAAGGACCGGTAATCTATCCATAATGTTAATGTTTCCATTATGCTACAATGATGGGGAGTTGTCTTTTCTCTTACTGTGCCACAGAACAACACAAACACTTGTATTTTTATTGTTATTATTTTTAAAGTAAAGTAACTTGTTAGTTACTTTTATAATTTAGTAACTAATAAAGTAAGTTGTTACTTTTTTGAGAGCAGTAACTATAACTATTACTAGTTACTTTTTAAAAGTAACTTGCCCAACACTGGTAACAAATCATCATTTTTTTTAATTTGTTTCACTTTTCATTTTTAGGGGAGCCACAGGGGGGTCATAGGCCAGTGTTAGGGGGGTCATAGGCCCCCCCTAGAACCGCCCCTGACTCTATACTACCCCGCAACCAGTTGCTGCTGCGGTTTCTAACTACGGACCAGCCCTGCAAGAGGTGAAACCTCGCCCCTCCCAGTTGGCAGATGAAATTGATCCAGGGTATGCCCCTCTCATACGAGAGGGTTATGTGTCTTTGAAAGGAAGTGAAAACAAATTCCTTGTTAAGATACTGAGAGACACAGGTGCTATTGATTCTTACATAACTGAGGGTGTTCTTCCATTTTCCTCGGTAACGGACACTGGAAGTGGTGTATTGTTCAAGAGAATGGGGATGCAGTTGTTGTCTGCTCCAAAGCATCGGTTGGTGTTGTCCTGTGATTTACGGCAGGGTGAGGTTGCCATGGGAGTCCGGCCATCTTTGCCTGTTCCGGGAGTGGCAGTCATCCTCGGACATGACTTGGCTGGCGGCAGAGTGTGGCCTGATGGGCCTCTTTCGCCAGTGGTGTCCTCTAAGCCAGTGAGGGGCGAGCTTGCTGACCCTGAGAAGAAGCTGACAAAGGTAGTTCCAGCTTGTGCAGTAACACGAGCCCAGACCTATAAAGCACAAGATAAAAAAAGTCATTTCTGAGAATATTGTTTTGGCGCTACCTGTTGTTCCATTGTCTGTCTCTCGTAGTGAATTGGCAAAGAAGCAGCAGGAGGATCCAACTTTGCAGGAGCTTTTGTTCCAGGTTCACCCCAGTTTACCAGTCCCACTGAGGAAAGTCATCACCAAAGAGTCCGGCGTGCAGGTGAATGTCAAAGTGGATAAAACCGTGCAGTGCTCGCTGGGTCCTAAAACGCTGTTCTGCTCAGAGGGAGTGCCCCTGTCAAAGTCCCCCAAGAGCCCGGGGCTGGTTAAAGCAGAGGGGAAGGCCCCGTACTGCACTACACTGGTGAGCCACATGCGCTTCCTGCGGCCTGTGTCAATCTACTCCCCCGTGTTTGACCGCAGGATCTCCAGGAAGAAACTCAGCTATGCGGATGAAAGTGAAGGAGAAGCCGACGAATGCGTGGATCACGTTGAGTCAGGGCATGAATGTGAGAAGGGTGACAGTGGCGAAGAGGACACCGGGAAGGACTTCAAGACAACTTTCCACAGGTCTACAAAGGGGTCCAGCTTTCAGTTCCTGGAGCAGAGGTATGGCTTTTTCCACTGCAAGAAATGCAACATCCGGTGGGAGAGTGCGTATGTTTGGTGCATCTCTGGAACCAGTAAGGTGTACAACAAGCAGCTCTGCCGGAAGTGTCAGGTTGGGTTTAACCCCTACCTGGTGGAGCCCATCCTCTGCAAGGACTGCTCTCAGACTACCTGCAACTGTGAGAAGAAGCTGCGGCACATTAACATGAAGAGGCCTCACCGCCAGGACCTGTGTTGTCGCTGAAAGGGCTCGAGGTTGTCCTGCGACGCCACCTACAGCTTCAAATACCTCGTCTGAGCTGCCCTGCATGTTCGCTAACTCGTCTTGACGTGAAGTGACGATGATGATGATGATGACGCGACGTCATCAGCTCGCGTATCACAGAAGGCAAACACCGTAGAGTGAACGTGTGGAGCTCACACGAGAGAGAAAACACCAAGATGAAAAAATCTAATCCATCTCTTTACCGACGAACATTTCTGCTAAAGACCGGGCAAAGCAGTTCCCCGATGTCTTGCACGAAAGTGGGGGGAAACTATTCTGCACCCCGTGCAACTGTGTTGGAGCATAAGAGAACATCGACAGTGACGACCCACTTTGATTCATTCAAACATTCGAAAATGTTTTCTGCTGCTGCGGACAAGAAAGCCAAACAACTCACGTTCACCGAGGCATCAACCTCCAAAACCCTTTCGAGGGCTACAAGAAACGAGGTGAGAAGCCTACAAGATTGAAGCTGGCATAACGAACAAGTAAATGAAAACAGAATGAGGCGGAGAAGTGTGTGTGTGTGTGTGTGTGTGTGTGTGTGAGTGAGAGAGAGCCCAATTGCTTTTACTATAAATAAACATTGAATGTGTTTAATTGTATAGTAAAGGGGTTTAACGTTAGTGGCAGGTTGTGTGTGAGAGAGAATAAATAAACATCCCAATATTTATTTTTTTCCGCATATTTCACAACTTCCCGAATTTCACCGCATAAAATCACATACAACCCCGCATGTTTGATTGCATAATCAAGGATTTTAGCCCGCATAATCAAGGATTTGTGCCCGCGTTTTTCTGGAGGGTCTAATATATGTTTTTAAACCTGGATACATTTTTGTTTGACATGACAGCCGATATAGGTGACATCTAGAACATTTACTTTTTTTGTAAAAATGTTTACTTACCAGACCACCATGAGCATCTCTCTGTCACAGCCAAAGATAAATGGGAGGAGCTTGCATAATTGCTGGTCACGTGATTACAACTATAAAGCGTTGCCTCACTGGCTCAACTTACCCCCTTCTCCCCCAGCGACCCCTGGTGGTTCTAGTATTAAAGTAATGTGGAACCTATATGCTGCAGGTCTCCCTTGAAAAAGAGATCTATAATCTCAATGGGACCAATCTGGATAAATAAAGGTTTGAAATGTGAGTGCAATCAATGGTACCAATCACATTTGGGAAAACGGGACATAGCTGCAAATAGCATTTTTATAATTGCCTGTTCACCTACTGTAAGGACTGTGTACACCTCCCAACATGTCTGTCATAACACGGCTGAAGGTTGGCTGCGATATCCCTGACCTGTCAGACACTTCCGTCTGAAAAGTGCTGGTTGCCAGAAATCCCAGTGTTGTCAGCACTTGAATTGGAACCAGCACGGCTCGGTTTCTGCGGGTGCTTTTTCTGCCGTGGCTGGGCTGCATTCCATTTCAAAGTGCCGTCGCTCTGCCGGAATCCAAATCCAAACCCCACTCTGATATGACAGTTTTATGATGGATGTATTTTGTAATAAATAAATTGCTTTACATTTTAATTGTCATTATAGTATATTTTGTAGGCCTACTAAACATATTTAAATAAAGAAATAGGGTTTTTGTTGTACCCAAGCTGTTGCCGCAGAATTAAGTTAAAGATATCAAAACAATATACAGTAATCAGCCATACCTTGTGGGTACCTGACAAATTCCTATTTCATCAAAGTGTCAATTTACAAACTGAAAACCTTGTCAATATACATAATGTATCATTACACCCATAGCTACTATTGAAATCCTGTGGATCTGCATGCATCAATGAGTATGTGAACATGCATGTGTGTGTTGTGTGTGTTTGCTTGAGGGGCATTTTAAGGTCTGCGCTAAGTCAAGCATGGCACATGGAGTGACTTGAAAAGAAGGTAATCTTGACAAACGGTTGGATTCAACAGCTGGGATGCTAATGGATCAGTCATGTAGAACGGAAAAGTGACGTACTGTTAAGGCTGTACAAGGGCGTGGAATCAAATGCACGATGCAGAGACAAACAAAGTATCAAAATAAAGTGTTTTAATGTAGACAGGTCATAACACACTGAATACATAAAGCAACAAAACAAACACTCAATAAACGGTCTAACCTATACTATCAAAAAACTACAAAAACTACTTACTAAATCTAACTCTATGGACGATAATAACTATGGACAATGACAAAATGATCTTACGCTGGAAGGCTTGGAACACACAAGACAATCTGGCAAAGAGACAGGGGAAGACCAGAACTATATATACTAGACAGACAACACCAGGTGAAGACAATTAGACAATCACAACCGTGGGAAAACAGACAAGGCAGGAAACGTACTTTAGACACATGAGGGTAGACAAGACTATCAAAATAAAACAGGAACCTATCTAAACACATAACATGAAAACTAAACTAGGGAACAATCTTAGCAGAGCCGTCTACGCACAACACGTATGATATTTAACAGAGAAGACACATTTTAGGTCTTGCGTGCAATGTGTGTATGGCAGAAATAACATTGGTATCATTCAGAAAATGAATTAACTTTAATGAACAGAATGTAAAGATCATTCAGTGTTGATGTTATGTAAAATATGTCTTTGTATTGGGTTACAGAGATATATACCAAATTCATCATGCTAACTGACTAGCCCCAGCCCGTCTGGTCTTACTTTACTACTTGTTTCTATATGGAGGCAATAGTGAGTCCCTGTTCTTCCAATATGCCCTCAGTCAATAATAGAGTGGTGAAGGAATGAGTACTAAACCCAATTAATTAGTTCTTGAGCACTTCTGGGCTTTCTCGTCTTAAAGCCAAGGTTTTTTTTATTTGGTTTTAAGTTGGATTATTTATGACATTTTGTTGTAGACTTTAAATTATGTAATTAAACACCCCACTGTCTAGTATCCAAACATATACGTGTCTGAAAAGCGGCGGTTGCTAATAGTGGTTCATTAAGACTACTAAACATCATCACGCCAAACATTGGCCTTTAGCTTAGCAGTGTTGATGTGAAGTCATGTGACCATGATGTAGTTTGTTTAAAGCATTACATTAGCTGTTTATAGCATTACATTAGATATTTACTTCTGGTGATTGCATTTACTCAACTATAATAAAATTGGTGTTAATATATTTAAATATCCTGGGAAACAAAACGCCTAGCAGAGGGACGGAGTTTCAGCTTTTAGCATTGAAGTTTCTGCCACCGCAGAATTTGAGCTTTATCATTTAGAGCTTTGACCACTCGCTGGTGGGCAACTTTCATGTTTACAAGGAGGACAGAACTGGTGCGGCTCGTTTACATGCTTACTAATGTTAGGTGACATGGACCGTATAGCACACAATTAAATAAAGTGCCATGATGGTAAACACATAGATGGAAACATAAATTGTATATCAGTGCGACATGCAAATATTGAAGTGTTATCTTGCCCTGTGGTTTGTTCGTAGTAAGCTTTTTTGGGGGGGTAGTTATTTATGACTACATTTAAATTCTATGGGCTTGGTATAGAGCTAAAATGCTGCTTTTGTCTGTCTTTCTCGCCTATCCTGCCATTTCCCATCCATCACTCTTTTCCACTCATCATGAGAAGAGCAGAGAAGTGCAGGATCAGATCTGCCCACTGGCATTTGTCACACCTCCTCCCCATGCTTATTCCTATGTGAGCTGTCATGCTCCTGTCGTTGCTGTCAGGTGAAGCAGGAACATTAACATACAAGTACATTTAGACAACATTAGAGCACAACAACTCAATGCAACAAATATTGAACCCTCATTTGTAGTACTCCATCCTTTTTTTAAATGAGATTGTTACGATGTGTGTAGGAAGCAGGACCCAAATGCAGATTCAAGTGATAAAAATAACTCCTTTATTTCAAGGCTAAACGATTTAACAAAGACTGAACAGAACACTCACCGAAGACCACGTCAAAACACAAGACGAACCAACAAAGACAGACAGAAAAACCAGAACTTAAATACACACAAGACTAATCATACAAACAAGACACAGGTGAGGAGGGAGGAGAAAACACAGGGACACCAGGTGAACACAATCGGGTAAATTAGACACACCAGGGAAACTAACGACAGCGAACCACAGACAGATCTAAACCAGACAAAACACAACGCAGACAGAAAACCAAAGACAGATCTAGACAAGACAAAACACAACACAGACAGATCGTGACAGATATACATCTGACACTTGAGGCAGGATGTATGTGTTAATTTTGGCCCATAGTGGACTTCATTTGTGTTGTGTAAAATGGGGGGAAATAAAAAGTTAGCAAATCCCCATCCTCAGAGGACATTCATAAAAACATTTAGTTTGAGGTCCAATCATTATTACACTGCTCTGAAACTCACTACACTAACTCCTAAGATGTTCCCTTACTATAATTGATTAAAATATTTAACTCACAACACTGGTAATTACAAAATTACAAACTTACCATTTCTCTTTCTATAAACAGTGCTTGTGCTGAAATACAATGAAATTATCTTTTTCAAAGCCACACCCCCACATATGTCATATGTTTGAAAAGCCCAGGATGTCCTCTGTGGAGTACAATTGGACTTAATGCTGTGGCATATAACCTCATAGTTAATGACCAAAACCAAATGTGACCTACTCCATCGAAATCAGTCGCATTGACCCGAAGACACATTTTGAATTGTATACACTGTTGGAAAGAGGACATTCCTAGCTTTCTAATGTAATCAGGATTGTTGTTGTACTCCAAATATTAAAGGAATGGTATGCTCATGACACTCATTTTTAAATAATTATCATCCGATAAAACAGACCAGTCTCTGCCAGTCTTTTTTTTTTTTTTTTAATCCGATGACATTATCAGTGATTTTAAACTGATTATATACCGAAATAACATCAACACTGTGGGCGCCGCCATTTCCCAGACGTGACGTAAACAATGCGTTTGGTTTTCGAAGACACGTTGATCTCCATGTTATTTACTGTAGTTTGTCTCTTCAAATATGCCTCACTGTATCGCAAAATATTGCCACAATTCTGATAGGAACAATCCACGGAATGCTCGGTTCCATCTGTTGCCAAAAGGTTAGCGTAAGAAGTACATTCGGAGGCAGTGGCTAGCGAAATGTGGCCGGCCCGAACCGAAAGATTCACAGGATCATGTATGCAGCGAACATTTCAAATTTCCGGACGACTACTCTGAGAGTATGATGAAACATAACATGGGATTTATGGAACAACCATTACTTAATGGAGATGCAGTACCATCGGTCTTTCTGGTGTCATCACCGACCAGGACACCAGTTCGGCCAGTTGAGAAATCGCCCTCTGCAAGTGTGAAGCGACGGAGGAGCAGAAGTAGTGCTCGGAGTAAGAATAAGGTATGTTATAGCGCATTTCCATTGCAGCGGCTAGCCCCGTTTTAACGTCCTTTAGCGTCCAGGCCAGGACAGTTTTTGGTGGCCTTTCCATATAGCGTAGTACCGGCTAGTGTGTATTTCCCCCCAGTTTTTTCCGGCCCCATAAAATCGTGATTCTATGGCCAGGGACAACGAAGCTGAGTATGCTAAACTAGAGAGGGAATCGCTAGCAAGGGTGGTACTACATGCATACATATAGTATCTTATATCATCTTCCTATTATACACACATGCATTTCCAAACATCTGGACTACCTATGTTGCAAATGTATTATCTTTTCAATTTACACACGGCATCTATTGCACGTCTGTCCGTCCTGGGAGAGGGATCCCTCCTCTGTTGCTCTCCCTGAGGTTTCTCCCATGTTCCCTTTAAACTGTGGGTTTTCTTCGGAAGTTTTTCCTTGTACGATGTGAGGGACTAAGGACAGAGGGTGGCGTATTGTCATACTGATATGTATGGCTGAATTCCCCCATCCAATCTCTTCACATTGGTCAAAACTTGTTCCTCTGCTGACGAGTCCGAACTGAAATACTCCACCATGTTTCCGTGTGTTGACAAAGTGAACGCATGGATGACGTCACGACCATCACGTGACTACTGAAAATGGCAAACATGGCGGCGGCCAGACGGAATATACAGGTCTTGATAAAAAAGAGCTATAAAATCATTATTTACCGGGGAATATCGCTGATTTCTTCAGGGTATGGTTTAAACATAATGTTTCACTAAATACTGAAGTTTGGAATAATTATCTAATGAGTGGACCATTCCTTTAAGCAAAATATGTCACATTATATAATGACTCTCACCGAGTCATCATTTTGAGAAAAAGGCCTTTAAAGTTTCCTCTTCTCTGGAATCCATCGATCTGATTGATTATCAGCGGAGCAAATGATGAAAATACTACAGAGGGAAGATATTTTCGTTTGGATTATTGGTCTGGGGGAAGCTCGCGAGTGTGTTTTTGTGTGTGTGTGTGTGTGTAGACGTGTGTGTGTTTGTGTAACTTTGCGTTTCTGTGTATTGTGTTTGTTTCCCGGGGAAAACACTCATGAGAAGCACCGGCTGTTGTTGTGCCTCCTGTGACGTCAAGTTACTCCGTTCTCCGCTTGTAATTATGCCGTTACAAGCTTCAAAGCTGTATTTATCATCTGAATTTGCCGAAACAAGTTTAATATTCTGAAAGACAAGACTTTGTTTAATTGAAATCAGATGAAAACGAACTGTAACGGACCCCGCCGTGTTATCTATGATTACTATACGCCTTACATTCATAATTTCAGCCGGATGGAGGGGATCTGTCATTTTCCCTTTACAAGCTACAACACTTTGTTTATTTAAAATCAAACAAAACACCCGAACCCCGAAAAACTATTTTTTTACGCAAATCCACGTTTATTTTGAAATGAGCCGTTGCGACTTCCGACTGATTTCGATACAGCGGGTCATGTCCTCCACAGAGGACAAAAATGAATGGGTGGGTCTCAGGCAAGTCCCCAGGAAGTGCGCCGAACTCTGATGAGCGCGGGAAGGGGGGTGCTGAGGGTGCTGCAGCACCCCCTAGCGGCAGGCCGGGGGTGCGGAGCTCCCCTGTCTGGATTATTATTTGACGTTATTGCTGCTCCCACTGTGCATAATCTGTGTAATATGTAGCCAATAAATTCCACATTATTGGTAAAATAATATTTTGGCCTGCCCCAAATGTTTTTTCTGTAGCACCGGACAATTCTACCTCAATAATATAATACATTAACCATGTTTTATGTGAACCTCATCATGACACTCGAGAGGACGGCAGGACTGTAATTTCCCGTGTTCAGTGAATGCAACAGAGGCAAGACACCAGACCAATCAGAGAGTTGCATGGAAATAAAAGTGTGCTTGTGTCATTCAAACCCTCTGTTTGTGTGTGTGTGTGTGTGTGTGTGTGTGTGCGTGCGTGTGTGTGTGTGTGTGTGTGTGTGTGTGTGTGTGTGTGTGTGTGTGGACATAGCGCATTTAGTGTGTGTGAGAGAGGGGGAGAGGGGGAGAGAGAGAGAGAGAGAGAGAGAGAGAGAGACCGGTACCAGCAGCAGGGACCGTGTTGTTAGCATCTGGTTAGCTAGCCACACTAACGGACACAAGGAGCTGTTTGTTCCACAACAAGCTGGAGGAGAGTCCTCTCCTCTCAGACTGAGAGGCTCAGGTGAGCTAAAGGACTCTCTGAGTGTTTAGATAGTTAACTTTAGTCTAAGTTATCTCAGTGGGTCTCAAACGGTTTGGTCACAAATTATCCAAAAGATTATTTCCGCGGCACACCTTCATATGATCATTATAGTTATAAAACAAATAAGAGAATAAAGGAAAAACAGTTATGAAATACTATATGGCAGTAAAACAAGAATACAGTTTGAAAGGAGAGTGATTTGTAAAATATCCATAAAGAAAAAGAACATCTGTTTACAGTTGTGTTTCATCTGGGTGTTGAGAGATGTATCCATAGATCTCTTAATGTTGCTCTCAAAGTGCACCAGATTGATGCTTTTAACTTCAATATTTAAAACAAATCTTCCCGGGGGAGCATCCCCCCGGACCCCCCTAGAGGAGGTGATGTCCGCTCCCCACTCGTAAAAAAAAAGCACTTTACCCCGATTTTTCCTCAACACTGTCTGTCTCACCGTCCCATTTGTATGTTTTTCTGATACGCCCACTCCCGCATTAGGAAAGCACCGGCGCAGCTCCGCAGTACTGCGTCAAGCTAGAGCAGACGCAATTTTAGTTGAGCGTTGTTTGGATAGGGATGCAGACATTCTTTTCAACCATCCATGACTCAGTCACACTTAGCTGCATCGCTTCTTTCATAAGTCAGAAGTAGGCATTGTTAAATCTAAACTGGGGTGGAAAACGATATGAAATTATTTTGAGGTATATCCCAAGAGTGCCTGAAGGGAATTTCATGGATGAACTAATTACATTTCATGATCATAGGTCATTGGGATCTTAACTCTTCTCTTCTAGTAATAGTCTATATCTCTATCTATATCTCAGGAATGTTTTGTGGGATTTTCTTCAGATTTGGCCAAGGTCAAGGGCATTGTGTTTTAAAATCTGTGCCATTCTTTTCAATATGATTGATTGGCTAATTCACAAAACAGCAAGGCGGAAATCTGCAGGTTTGAGATGGAAGCATACACAAGTGGTTATACAATAGCCACAGAACTGCGAACAGAGCTGTTTTTTGGTCAACTAGATCTTTTAATTGACAAGCTTTGGGATTCTGTGACTGCTATTTTTAAAGTGACACCAGAAAAGCACTGGTGTGTCATCAAAACCCTAACCCTAACCCTAATTCTGTATCAGTGTGTCACTTAGCACAATTGCAACTCCAGAAAGATAATACAGCAGGTAGCATTCCATTTCTTGTCTGCTTTTTATCCCACACATAAGCACACTTCTCATTGGTCCCATATAATGGCATATGCCATCATCCATTACATACTGCTTTTTGCCTTAGGCTCCACAGACAGTGTCACGTTAGGGAGGGTGGGCTACTCGCTCGCATTAACCCACCTTGGCAGTTAGGATGGTAATCCCACCCATTTCAATCAAGCCTAATTGGTGTAAGGCTGCAGAATATGCTGCGTTAACGTGTTAACGATTCCCCGGGGGAGAGGAGGAGACTACTATAAAATGCAAACAGTGGGAGCAGGTAATGGGCTTTTTCTCCTGGGTCATATTCATCTTCCTGTTTTAACATTGATGTAATGAAAGCCTCTTTAGAGTATATTTATTTGCAATGAGGTTAACTGATAAAGGTAAATGTTCCTGGTGTGTGGAATAATTAGTATAGTCCATCTGACTGTAGATTTGTTGGCAAATGTGTCACCAAGAATGAAAGGATTTTCTTCAAGCTAAATTATAATTCCATTGTGCAGATATTTACTTCCAATTTTGTGCTTCCTTATTTAGTACAATGCAGTTCACCAAGTTGACCTTTGTTTGAAGAAAATAGGTTAATTGCATTGCTTTCGGCAAGTGCCTTTACCTTATAAATAGGTACTATATTGTCTAACTGACTTCTGCTTTGCTCTTTCAGACTTTGAACAAGAAATTAAAGTTTCAATAGAGCATTGCAGTGATGAAAAAACTTAAAACTCATTGACGCCGAGACGATGGAGCCCAGAAGTGCAATAATGCTGACTCTTTTGTGAGTTTAGGACTCATTCCTGCACCACTATATCATAGGACAATAAAACATGTTACTTCAAACACTGGAGTTGCAATGCAAAAGCAGAAACTGCTCCTTCATGCTTCATATTTAATGTTATACAACGTTATGCAATGTTTGTTGGCAAGTGCAGTGATCATTTTGTAAGCCGTATGTCTCTTACTCACACGCTGTGATTTTTACCCCTTGAATGAGCAAGCGTGTCCATATTCCATGACACGAACGCACTCAGAGGGTGGCGTGATGAACCAGCTGATATGAAATTCACATTTAAATACAAGCGCACTGAATTGCATAGTCATACTGCAGGCGAGAAGACACGAAGAGAAGAATGGAGCAGGAGATATTCCTATCACTATTTTATAATATTCACAGACAGAAGGATTTTTTGCAGTTTGGGTTGTTTGTCAGTGCTCTCCAGGAGCAGAACACTTTGTACAGAGTCATCCTCCAACTCCCCTGACTCTACCTCTATATCTTTTGCTTTGGAGAAAAAATCTCATCGACTTTTAAACCGTCTGCCATGACCTTCGGTTGACAAATGCATGTCCCCACAGAATGAAGTGATATAACTTTGCTGATCCTATGACTTTACAACAAAGCTTCAGCTGTTCTTTATTGTTTGATTCTCATGTGCATGTTATAAGTGTTGGCATTGTGAAATGCTTAACTAGGATGGTGACTAAGTTGTTATTATGCTGACATTAACAAAAGGTCAAAAGGTCAAAAGCACCACTGTGTACATAATTACAAAACAATTAGCATATGGGTTTAGACCTTAACAAGTATACAGCTAATACATTTTCACAATAACACATTTGGATTAGTCTGCTAAAAATGTAACATGATAACATTTTGTCAGCCATTGCCAAAAAACGACTATATCCGCTTATGCAGGTTGTTAAACAAATATAAGGTACTTTAGCTGTCTAGCTGCTGTTGCCCTCAACCAATGGCTGATGTTTTGCATCAGAATGTCATTGACGACAGGCGGAGAATTTCACCTCTGATTGGAAACTTCTAGCTCAATACCAGATTACCTGGTATTTGGAACTGAGCCGTTGTGTTCATCAGTAAAGTGGAACTTCTGTGTGAACTATTCATATCTTAAACTGCACTGTAACTTTTTATTCATATACTTTTTATTCATGTATTTTTTCTTTCAATGTTTCTTTTATTATCTTTTACTGTTTTTAAATGCCTTTGTCTGAATGTCTTTCATTTTTGTAAAGGACCTTGAATTGCCTTGTGTTGAAAGGTGCTATATAAATAAACTTGCCTTGCCTGGCCTTGCCTAACCTTTATTTATCGGCACTTGCTTTATTCGCGCCGCATCATTGGCGTCATTCACACAACTCGGCCGTGAATTTGCACCAATCAGCCTCTTTGCATCTACTTTATCTGTAATTGCCACATGCAAAACAAACATAGCATCTGGTGTGAACGCACCGCTCCATTGGATAACAGGACAAATAAATAATGGGGCAGCGTTATTGTTTAAGTCTTTATTTCGCTGCTTTAGGAATGGCATGATACACCTTATGGTTTCTGATAATAACACTATCCATCTTGCAAAGTTAAAGGTAGACAATTTGACCAATCATTGGTAAGTGCATTTATCAAAGTAAATTAAAGCTATTTAAACTAATCATTCAATATCACCTTCACATTTTGGTGTATAAGTGTTCACAGCTGGCTCAGCCTCATGTTGTATCCCATGATGCATCATTCTCAGAGGGAACCTTGGGGCTTGACAGTAATTCTTCTAAGCCAATTTGCCATCTGATTCTGCTTCAATTGGATAGAGAACTCTGGGGATCTTTATTATGTGGCTATTCTTAGATTGGAAGCTGTTCAGTGTCACACATAACTGTAACACCTGACAGTTAAAGAGCGTGAGAGTTGGCCGGTTTCTGCATGTGTGGAAAAAAGTGACTCCTTGTATGCATGTGGTTTATTAGGCATTGAGACATTGACACAGACATAAGAAAGAAGTTGGACTTTGGATGTTCTTCTCCTTTGCCCTTGGTCACACCATTCTCACAGATGAAAGACTAACAAGCATCTTAACCAATCAAAAAGATGGTGGACAGGGAAAGGTAGAAACCCAGTTAAAGAGATGAAAGAGAACACGAGTTAAAGTGATTGAGGTAGCGAATGAAGACAGAATGATGATGGAAAGTAAAGAAAGAGAGAGAAGATATAAGGCGTGGTGGTTGGGGCTCTGCAGTCAGTTTGACACCACGTTTCCTTTGAAATGTTACTGAGCCTTTGCTCCCTTGTGCTGAGACAATTCATCTCAATTTGCTTGGATATCAATAATCAAGCCAGAATCACGGTATGCTCCCCCTCTCTCATTTTTCTTATCTTGAACTCGTTTTCCACACATCATTCTATTATCTGCCCAAGCTATGGCGTTTTGTTTGCTCTATTTTTGATCTTCATGTTTGTAAGCCCCACAAAATAATTGTTTTACTATCTGATTCACAGCTGCACATTTTCCTTATAAATACAGAATGATTTCCCCTACCAATACTTCTCATTTAGACCTGTAATAATAATAATAGGACTTTCTCTTCTAAAATCAGTCACTTTAAACTGGAAACATGTTTTGAGTGTTGTACACCGTTAGAAAGAGGAGGTTGTAGTGGACATTTTTATTATTATCATCCTTATTATTATCCTTATTATATCTTTCATATGTTTAAACCAAATGCTTCTTATTTCCTCTTGTTGTGCTTTTACCATTATTATTCTATTATATTCTCTTATGAGTTTCCCAGTCTCTGCAAGGCCACAGCTGTTTCAGCAGACTGGGAGACTCATACACAGTCACACAAAGTTCCGTTATGCTATCTGCAAGGCCAGAAGGTGTCTCATAACAATCTCCCCGTGTGAACAGGAGAGTTATAATATTCCCACTCTTTCCTTATATAATCTCTGCTTCTTCATTGTTCTGCGCACTCTCGGGCAGACTTTCCATACTCTGTCCGACCTGTGACAATATATTATTATATCGTGTATTTGAAGCTTCAAATAAATAACCAACAGACAGCTTTGCTTGATTCACCATTTATTTGTTTTGATCATTTGACTTGTACTCTCCAGCCGTGTTTGGGAGCCAGATTTCCATAACAAGGTTCTTAGCTTGCCATTAATATTCTTAAACCTTAACCCTATTTAGAGAGAATGGACGTCCATTCTCAGGAGACGTCTGACAGTGGTGCGGTTACCCAAAGTGACAGACCTAATTTTACCTCTATTTAGAGGCAATGGACTTCCACTCTCGGGAGAGGGACCTCCAGCATGTGTCCCTGAAATGGGGACTCAGAGGACAGGCTGCTTCACAGCACTATGTAACCCAGGAAAGAAGCTTGAAACCTGTCCGTTTCATCCACATTTGACTCATAAAATGTACGGCAGCAGAGTCACTGCTGTAAGCAGGGTCCCACGCACACAGTAAGAGATCCAGGGTCATGCACATGGCTTTCTTACCCAGCAATAAGTGTGTGAAAGCTGGGTAAAAGTTATGTGAATACAGGGAGGGAGAGACCAGCAGCAGCAGTAGCAGCAGGCTGTGACCCAGACAGAGAGCTCCTTCCAGCACCTCGCTCTCCCACCCAGAGGACAGGCTGCTTCACAGCACTATGTAACCCAGGAAAGAAGCTTGAATCCTGGGTATGTCAGTGTTAAAAAGCGCATTAAACTGGTTTAATTACCCAGCAATAAGTGTGTGAAAGCTGGGTAAAAGTGATGTGAACAGAGGGAGAGAGCAGCATTTCACAGGCATTTCACAGTCACATAGGCAGAGATCCAGGGTGATGCACATGGGTCAGAAAAAGTCTAAGTTAACTTTTGGAAGAACCAGAGAAAAGGGTGAAAATGGATAAAATGTATCCCAACATAGTGTCTCTTAAGGCGGATATAGTCCCCTGACAACTCCCATCACATTCCTCCAGAGTCAGAAAAAGTCTAAGTTAACTTTTGGAAGAACCAGAGAAAAGGGTGAAATGGATCAAATGTATCCGAAAATAGTGTCTCTTATGGCGGATAGAGTCCCCTGACAACTCCCGTTACATTGCTCCAGAGTCAGAAAAAGTTAACTTTTGGAAGAACCAGAGGAAGGGGTGAAAATGGATAAAATGTATCTGAAAATAGTGTCTCATTATTCCGTGCCAACTCCCCTTGAATTCATCCAGAGACCAGTTCAAAAACTTAAAGTTTGGTAAGAACCATGATTGGGGGTCCTCCAGGCAACAATTGTATCCGATCCAAAGTGCTCATGTAGCGGATACATTCCTTCATAATTTCTCCATGATGGAAAATAGCCCGTTTTTTTCTAAGTGCTCTCAAAAACCGGGTTTCCGATTTCGTGCAGATGGAAGCTTGGAAAAGATGAATGAATTTTTTCGACGGAGGAAGGGAGGTCTCGATTCCCCTCTCCGTTGTAAAATGCAACGGTGGGGTGCAAATGTCTCCGGGGCTTCCGCCGGAAGCGCCGAAGACTTGAGCTTTTTGTAGCCCCTCCTCCGTTGGCACTTAGCCGTTTTTTCGAGAATTTCAAAAATCATGCATACTTCCATAACCTCGCACACCGTGAGACCCCGGACCCCCGGACTTAAGCACTCCCCCACGGACTAAACCCATATGTTCACACCCTCCAGAACCTCATGTCCCTGGTAACACTTAAAGGTGGTGGATTTTGCGGTGCTTTACTGTCCGCCCACCATCATCCATATTCGGCCTTATTCACAGCAGCACCACCCACCCTCCTGTGGAGGATGTTCTCATGGCCCTGGTAACACTTATATACTAATAAAGGACTGGCTTATCTAAAGCCAGTTGAGTAGCACTTGAAATGATTGGCTCTATGAAACCTGATGTACTTATATGATTCTGTTTTCCTCAAGGTTGTGTCTTCCTGGTCGAATGTACTTATTGTAAGTCGCTTTGGATAAAAGCGTCAGCTAAATGCAATGTAATGTAATGCAATGTAATGTAATGGCTTTTGTGGTGCTTTACTGTCAGTGTCCGCACACCAGCATCAATATTCGGCCTTATTCACAGCACCACCTGCCCTGCTGGAGGTTCACACTTTAACTTTTTTTTGTACCCTCCTCTGCCTTACACATCCTCCCACACTTGAGCACTCCTCACTTGGACTAAACCCCTCCATGCACACCCAGACTGCACCCAGAGAACAGGCTGCTTCACAGCACTTTGCAAGCCAGGAAAACTCATTGAATCCTGGGTATACATGTTTTAAATAGTCTGATACCTCCAGGGTGCATCACCACATTTTACAAGCCAGGGTGCCTGAATCCTGGGTAAACGTTGTTTAATTGTTTAAGTGTTTTTAAATGTGTGAAAACAGTGTTTTGTCACTTTCAAAACTCTCCCGTCATTGCCCGGAGAAATTGGGTCGATGTTGTATTCAATCTGACCGTTAATATTCTAGTGAGACGAAGTACGTACAATGACCGCAGTGATCCCATGTTAATTTTGTCCCAATACCGGAGCATTCCCTAACCCCAATATTTAGCAAAATGTGTCACATAACATAATGGCTGTTACCCACACACGATCTAGGTAAAAGTCCTAAAAGAGTTTAGGATCACCATTGGATAAGCTATACTTTGGAAATCTTTGTTGGTCAATAACAAAGCTGGTTAGCAGTCTGTCCTTCATAATGTTCACCAGTCAGCAACTTATTGTTCACAGAGATCCATTCATGGTATTGATTAGGCTAAGTTGTGTTGAGCTAGTAGCATCGTCAAACCTGCCTTTACAACATGTGTTTAAAACCAACAAAACCCCCCTGCCCCCACCCCGAAAAAACTACCATAACACAAGGCCACTTCCCCACGTTTTCAGGAGATAAAGGTGGTCAATTTGTGTTCCCCAACCCCTGTCTGATTGCACCACCTCATGTATGTATCAAATCAGCACTCCAGTCTTATGGCCCGATGAGATCCATGCCATTTGTTTCCTGCACCCACATAGGTGTAACAAATTAAAAGTGGGGATAAAAAATCATAAAAATTCAAATGTTTGACATAACAAACTGAAAGGCAATCATTTTCTTTTCTATAGAACAAAATGAATGTAAGTCAGACGGCCGTTTACCTTGAATTATGTTTGAAAATATGTGGCTCAGGATGATGATCACTGTGGTGCGTGCCAACCAAGCACCAACCCTTTTGTCTTCTCCCTTTTCTCCTTCTCTGTTTTAATCATTCCTCTGGTTTTTTCTTCTCTCTGGCAGTGTCAGTGTATCACTCACTGAGGTGAGACACTGCTCACCTGATCAACTGAGGATACTGTCAACAATAAAACACACATTTAATAACCGCAATATCTCACCAAATGGGCCTGCTCACTGACTACGCTTGTGTCATAAAAGCCTCACCAAGAAAAGTGGAAGCGGTAATGTGTAAGTCTTTTAACAGCAATGGATTCATCTCTTTGCAGACAAGAGGTCTAGCATTAATATGAAGTCAATTAAAGTCACAGTGCTAATGGCAAAGATCTTTTCACAGTTTTGTCCTAAATACTTCAATTTAGCTCAACTATAACATGCCCTTTATGTGAAAAAGCAGGGTATGAACAAGACTTATGACAATCTCAATGACATTTTAAATAGCGGTAGGAGTACTTATTCTTATCGGAATAAGAATGATTCAAATTTGCAAAAATAGGTTGTGAAACATTGGTTATTCTAGCAAAACGTCAGTAACTTTGCAACACTGTGTGTGGGGATGCAGCAATAGTCCGACTGTGTCCATTCATGTTCCATATGTGTGTAAATGTGACCATCAAAGGAATGGAGGTATGAGCCCGATCTGTAGTTTGTGAGAGAAATCCCTATGGAGGGAACTTTGAGATTGTAGTCTTTGCAGACATACAAGAACACCTATATAACGATCTAGAGCAGGGGTGTCAAACTCAAGGCCCGGGGGATGGATGGATGGATGGATGGTTATATATATTAAATATTTATATATGTATTTTTATATAGTCTTAAAGTTACAACCGGCCCTTTGAGTGAAACCATAACGCTGATGTGGCCCGCGGTGAAATTGAGTTTGACACCTCTGATCTAGAGGAAAGGGAAAACCTCAGAAGAGCAAAGCAAATCATGCATGAAGGCTAACATAACCAGCCTATTGGAATCAAAACTTTCTGAAAAAGAAAAAAATTGATGATTCACATGTATTTTTACATTTGTATTAGCTAAGTATTTATTACATTACATTACATTATGTACATTTAATGTAAATACTAACATGCAGTATTTATGCATGTTAGGACATAGAGTGCCAGAGAAGAGCCTTTGAGTGAGGGCCTGACAGCGTTTAGTATTCAGCTTTCATTTGTAAGCCCTCTCTCTAAAGCTTTAAAACATCTTCAAGGTGTCATCCAGCTAATTTCCTGTGAAATTGAAGCTCTGAAAACAGGCTGCGTGGATCAATAGCAGGCCTCTTCACAGTCAGTAGACCGGCTCGCTGAATTGGACTCTGTCACCAATGTCATTTTCTGTTAGCATAAATTGGCTGAATGGCATTAGACGACTTACAAGTCTATCACACCGTGATCCGCCCACTGTGTGTGTGCACGGAAGAACACATAAACACACACTGCTGAGCGGACACACACTCACACATGCATATACAACAAGATTAACCTTCAGATGTGCTGCATCAGCTGTTTACCTTGGTTACCTCACTTGTAACCTGTTCACAAGTATCCATGGATCTCATTTTTCACCCACAATCCCTTGCAGCTTTTAGCTCAATAAATCAATGTTTATTTATATAGCCCAATATCACAAATGTTACATTTGTCTCAGTGGTCTTCACAGTGTGTGCAGAATATCAGTATGACAATACGACACCCTCTGTCCTTAGACCCTCACATCGTACAAGGAAAAACTTCCAAAGAAAACCCAGTTTAAAGGGAAAAATGGGAGAAACCTCAGGGAGAGCAACAGAGGAGGGATCCCTCTCCCAGGACGGACAGACGTGCAATAGATGCCGTGTGTAAATTGAAAAGATAATACATTTGCAACATAGGTAGTCCAAATGTTTGGAAATGCATGTGTGTATAATAGGAAGATGAATCCACGAGGATATCCATCCAGGATCTATGATCCAGGACCACAGCCACGACTCGCGATCCAGTGCTCGCGATCCAGGACACAGGACCGCAGGATCATCCATGACTCCGGATCCCGGCGTATATAGACACCAAAAAGAAAGACATTTGGGGAAGCTGGGTTAATCGGAACATGAGAGTACACGGGTACAGACAGAGAGAAGGAAGAAGTAAGATGTCCCCCGACAAACTAAGCCTATATCAGCAAAACTAGGGGCTGAATCTAATCAGCCCTAACTATAAGCTTTATCAAAAAGGAAGGTCTTAAGCGCACTCTTAAAAACGGATAGGGTGTCTGCCGCCCGAACACAAACTGGAAGCTGATTCCACAAATGTGGAGCTTGATAAGAAAAGGCTCTGGCTCCCATTGTACTTTTAGAGACTCTAGGAACAACCAACAAGCTGTCAGCATAGGGCTATTGGGACCTGACTACTATCCAAATACTTCAATTATTTACCCCATTAATGTCATTCATTTCACTGACCAAACCATTACATGTTAACACAAAGCAGAACATATGGACTTATTATTTACATTTGAAGCCAATAATGGGAAGCCATTGATGTTTTTGAAAACATGCCTATAGTTGTCACAAGTCAAAACAATATTAGTATTCATCAAATTAATGCTTACACTAAAAAATCGAATTCACCTGTTTGTGTATCTGATTATACATGTCCAGTTTTCAAACAAATAAAATAAACCCAATCTGTTGCAAAAAGAGTTACATTTCAGAGAATTCCCCAAAATGTAAATGAGTTCATACTGTGTGTCAGTTTGCATAATACAATGCAAATTGTATTATTCTTAGGTTGGTTGGTAGGCAATGCAATGCAATGCTAAAATACAAACATTATAAATAAATTAAATTAATCCAATGATTGTATATTACTTCTGTAGTAGGCTATCAAGTCAAAGTCAGTCAACGTCAGCTTTATTGTCAAAATGTCTACATGTGTTATACATACAGAAATCTTGAAATACCGTTTCTCGCAGTCCCAAAGTGTGACACATAAAACAAGATACAAAAAGGGCCTAGATAAACGGAGTATAAAAATAATGACATCACTAAGTAACAATCACGGTTCTATTGGCTAGCGCTCCAAAACATTGTACGTGATTTGCTAAGGGGCGGGACTTCTCTAAGGGGTTGACAAATCACAACGAGCTGGCCTGCTAACCAATCAGAGCAGACTGGGCTCTGGTTTCAGACAGAGGGTGAAAAGAGGTGCTGCAGCACAGGCAGTATGAGAAAAATGAAGAGCTTTATGAACATTAAAGCATGGAGACATGTCACAGTAGATGCAAATAAAACAAATATGAAGATGAAATGAGCATAATAGGGCCTCTTTAAGAAACAAAGAAACTGTGTTTTTGCCATCAGACTTATGGCAGAAACACTTCATTTATTGTTTTTAAAATCAGCCCATTAAATACTAGATGAGCCCCCGGTTAAACAAGAAAAGGCTAATCGGTGCAAGAGTTACGACCTCTGGTGTATGCTTGTTGGAGCTTGGGAAGCATCGTGTTCTCAAGCCCATCGTTACTTATTTATGGCTCTATTTCTTTCTCTTTTTATGTATTGTCCAGCATTAAGCTCTACACACACAAACACAGTGAGAGTAAAATGAACACACCGGCCTTCATGCTGTGATCTATGTTAGCCTATCCATAAGGTATATGAAGCCAAGAGCAGTCATAAAGACCTTTGAGAGATTGTGTGTGTGCCTTTGCTGACATAAACAGGGTTATAAAGGCAGAGGGGAGACAAGCACTGCACAGCATCTTACTCTGCCACGCTGAAGGGCCTTTCAACAATAGTGCATACAATAAAATATAAAACAAAATGAAGAATTTTCATCAATCACAACTTCTGTCCTGTTGGAAGCCGCGAGAACTACTCAGTGAAATCTGAATAGTTGTAACATGCAACATGCAGAACGCCACGGGCCATTTCACTTTTCTATTATTAAATCTTGCTTTACAGTGAAGTATTCTGTGGTTCATGTTTCCCCTCATGTAGCTGCACACTAACAGCAGTTTTTGCTGACACTTAGAGTTTTAACAGGTTTTCCGCTGTGCTTGTTGAGTATTTACAAGATGAATCACTCCAAATGGACTTTTATCTATTTTTTTATGGGAATCGAACAAAGGAAAAAGGCAAGCAAGTAGAAAATGATACATGGTGAAATAAAGTAATAGGATTCACACTACAATGAAAATATGTAAAACCCATCAACATGAAAGTGATAGTACACACCCTGTAACTGAAAAGAAGGGGGGCCATTGAGGAAACATTTCCAGTTGCGATGAGGATTTGATTTTTACATTGTGAGAGAAAACTCCGATTTTTGCATAAGGAAAATACCTGCCAAGGCTCAATAAGGACAATAATAATATAGATAGACAAGTGTCCAGTTCAAACCTCCACCAACCTGAGGACCACAACCCCTACATGCCATATACTAGATTTCTCGTATGTGATGCCATTTTTCTGCACCTCTTTTGCCCCTCTGTCTGAAAACAAGTGCTGAGTCTGCTCTGATTGGTTAGCTTTCTGGTTGTGATTGGTCAACTGCTTAGAGATTTCCCACCCCTTAGCGTATCACGTATAATGTGTTGGAGCGCTAGCCAATAAAAGGGCAATGTTACGTAGGGATGTCACTATGTTACCAAAGTAAACTAACAGGACTAACATTGAGAAGTTTCAGGCATGGTTGGGGGGGGGAGTGTGTGGGAGAGAAACTCCCTCTTGAGGGATGTTACGTGCCGTGTTGTGTTTGGATGTGTCTCCCTCCCCTCTCCCCCTGATTGTCTCCCTCCAGGTGCAGCCTCTCCCTCAGGCACTCCCAATCCCCAATCAGGGCCTCCATAAAGGACCTGAGGAAGGCTGCAAGTGTGGTGTGGTGCAACCCTGTCTCCTAAAAATTACGTTCCCACAGAACTAAACTGCATTCTCAATAACGTTTAGTTAGAAACGTATTTTCTCCCACGTCACGTTCGTTATGAACGTATCTCAAATACGTTTATTTTCTACATATCTTTGCCATTTATTGTCTTGCTTATAATAATGATAATAGTAATTTATAAATATCATTTTAGAGCACACCTTTGAAATCAGTAGGCGAGGCTGTAATTTCGCCAGCTGTTACTCTCATGAGCGAGGCAGAAAATAATAGTTTTAACATGCCAAAAAGCTGCTGTGTCGTTTATTGCACCTCAAACATTAAAACAAATCCAGAGTTACGTGTTTCTGTACTTCCTCTAAGAAGAAAGGACAGTAAAGAAGAGCTCTGTGGCTTCAGGCTTGATCGCCGTTCAAATGATAGCGTTGGTTTCCCCAAAAGTGGGCGGGGCTGTAAAGTGACGTATATTTTACTCTCATCTATTATTCAAAAACCATTCTATTTATTCTAACGTAAATTACATGCCAGTGTTTTATCTTTTCATTTATTTGTTTTTATTTTAAATCGTATAATGTCGGACTTTTTTTCCCATCTGTGAGGAAAAGAAATGGGGCTCAGAACCTCAAAATACTGAAATCTATATATTTTTTTAATCTTTCCTTCTAATTTGCTATTCTTTTCTAAATAACACACTGTTATTTACTCAACAATAACACACAATTATCTTTGTTTTTATTTATTCGTTTAGTTTTCTATAATCTTGGGCTTTTTAGCATGCTTTTTAGCCATAAATAAAGTCACCGGAAACAGACGTAGGCCTATAAGCGACATTTCGAGCGATACACACCACAAACCCACAGAACAGATTACCCAAGATCCTCAGCTAGAAGCTCGTTGATTGGATGTTTTAGCCGCAATGCATGTTGGGATATGATGTTAATGCGATATGATATCCGAAAACGTTTTTTTTAAATAAAATAATACTTTATTCCGAGTGTTCTTGCTTTTCTCTTTGGAAGTCATCACATAACGGAATTGTAATACACGGTTCGGCTGCATTAAATATTACATATCGGCTGTAGTTCTTTATTTATAGAGCCCTGATGAGAAGACTTCTGGACAAACTTGAAGCACTGCCCCCAAAACTGAATATGTGACGTGAATCATAAATATATCAACAATTAAACAACATCTTACATTTCTTTTCACAAAATACGTCTCCTTGCCGTAACAACCTTAATTCGGCTGACTTTTATATTTGATCCAATTGGTAGATGAAATTGGTAGATGAAAACATGAATAAAACTAAATATCTTCAGATGTTATACATACATAAGTGTCCTACACTAATAATACAAAGTTATTATTAGTATGCTTGTGTGCACCGCCTAGTGGTTAAAGCACGTTATTGAATTATTTTTGTTGAATAATGTTATTTGATGAAAAAAATATTAAGAGTACATACTTTCATAGGGGTAAAGTAGAAGGTCAATGATAGAAATATAGAATATAAAAAATCAAGAAGATACTGTAAGTGATCTCTACAATAATACCGTTTAGTGCTGGATGTAGCCTACAAAGATATTAATAGGAGGATATGCAAAACAGACAAACTAATGAACCTTTATTAACACATTAAAGAATACTTTAGGTTAAGGTCTTCTTTCAAATAAGAAAAAAGCTTTGGGGGTATCTATCTACAGATAAATATTAAGCCTGACAAAGTACTTAACGTCTAATGTATTGCTTTCCTGCAATGTTAACTATGTTGAAGCACTTGTTTTAACTGATATTATACACATTAATTATACTCTTATGTATGTAGATAGTATAATAAATGTGTATAATTTGACAGTTTAATGGTGGAGGTATACACATATTGATAGATGTCTTGTAATGCACTGTTGAGGAACCTGTGATCCAAGTTTTTCATTAATTGCATAACTACACCGTAGTTGTGTATAATATGATATGTCAATAAACCTTAGAAAATCTTGAAATCTTGAAAGGGATGTGCAAAATAGCCATAATATACAGTTTTTAATTAACCATTAGTAGAGAATAAGGAGTAATGAATATACCTTATAGAGATCTGCAGATAAATGTTTAGTCTTCTTAAGCATCAACTATCAAATATCTCTCCTGATTGTTGGCACTTGACAATCACCTTCCCTGAATTGTACTCAGGTGTAACTAAAGTCTGATTTGTTTATATTTCACATCATTAATCAGAATCTTCAAAGTAACTCAAATAAATGTAGTGGAGTAAAAATACCAGGTTAACCTCTGAATTGTAGTGGAGTAGAATTACAAAGTAACAATGAGCTGTCATGTGGGTATATATTAATGCTGCCCATTATGGATACAAGCAATTTTCACCCATTTATTAATTACATGTTTTAAATTTGTATACACCAATGTGTTTCCTATCGCCTAAACCTCCAGGGCTGTACACAGTTTAATACTGTCAACTTCTAATTTTGGGAAAAACGAAAACGTCTTTTAAAACTACAATTCCCAGACGTGCCATAGAGAACATTTTGCGAAACACAATAGCCAGCATGTGTAGTTCTGGGGGGGCGTTCAAGTCCAGTTTTGAATAGTCTGCCGTGGTTTTGTTCCATTTCAAAGAGCTTGACGCTCGGCGTAACCTTGGCGCACTGCCACTCCAACATCCAATCCCAGAGCTTGAAGATTAATCACGGGGTTTGTCAACGGGACTGTAGTCCCAAACGATAGCTGGGGATTATGGGTAGTGTAGTGTCTTCGGCCATCCTAAACTGAATTTTTTTTCGGATATCATATCGCATTAACAACACCACATCTGGCGTCACAGAGATCTTCTGTTACTGTCCTTTGTTCTTAGAGGAAGTACAGAAACACGTAACTCTGGATTTGTTTTAATGTTTGAGGTGCAATAAATGACACAGCAGCTTTTTGGCATGTTAACACTATTATTTTCTGCCTCGCTCATTAGAGTAACAGCTGGCGAAATTACAGCCTCGCCTACTGATTTCAAAGGTGTGCTCTAAAATGATATTTATAAATTACTATTATCATTATTATAAGCAAGACAATAAATGGCAAAGATATGTAGAAAATAAACGTCTTTAAGATACGTTCATAAGAAACGTAACGTGGGAGAAAATATGTTTCTAGAAGATATGTAGAAAATAAACGTATTTGAGATACGTTCATAACGAACGTAACGTGGGAGAAAATAAGTTTCTAACTAAACGTAATTGAGAATGCAGTTTAGTTCTGTGGGAACGTAATTTTTAGGAAACAGGGTTGTGTGGTGTGGTGTGGTGTCTCTGTGTGAGGCCTAGTTTAACCTGTGTTTTGTTTGTTGTTAGGAGATGTGCTCCAGTTTACCTTTGTGTATTGTTTAATTGAGTCACTTTCTTTTAGAAGAAAGTTGTTCTTAGTTACTTAAGTTTGTTTTGCAAATTGGCTGGTGAGCCTCTCTTTTATTTTTTTATTAATTAAAACATCAGCTTGTGGCTTCAGCAATCGGTTTCCTCTCCTTTTTTCTCATGCCCGGTTATTTTATATTTTGTTACTTCCCTTTGGTTCCCCTAGTCCAGTAGGGAACGTAACAAGGGAACATTATGTGGATGTTAGCCTTTGCAGACCATTTACAGGCACAACAACCTATATAACACACTACAGGAAAAGGACAACCCCCAAAAAGAATAATAGGGAACCTTTAAGCTGTTTTTTGGTTTTTGTTTGACTGCCAAATGCAACATTATGTTTAACCAACTAGTTGCTTATTTTTGTAATCGTGGATTCCTGAGTATATTAAGTTAATATATATTTAATGCGTCTCGCCCATTCATCACAGAAACGTAGCAACATTGGATTGCCACCGTCTATTCTTAAAGTTCTGCCTTCTGGAGTATATAACCTGTGCTGGATTTACAATTATAGAAATATATATATATAGTTAATTTGCCACAATTGCCAGGTGCACCAACTATCAGACCTAAACACTTCGCTGCATGTTTGTCCTTTGTCTTTCTATATTTTGTCTGTATGTGTAACCTCCATCTTTCCTAGTCCTTGTGTTTTTCAAGATTTAGTCAGTACAGTCTTCATTAAACTTTGCCCTTGATTAGTCAGTCTTTGAACTCAAATATGTGTGATTAAATAGACTGTCATATCTGCAGAATATATTTAAACTAAATCCACGCATTAGGATACATTCAATTTATCATAACTATATATTAAAATTGAGTTATTAGTAGTTTGGGCACTTGGAAACAGCATAAAGCAGGTGAGTGTAGAGCACTATTTTATGTCAGCAATGCCCACCTTGACTGTGTTAACCTCCTTATCTGAAACTATAAATCTCTATACAGATGGACAGACAGTGCCCTAATGGAGATCAATAGACCATAATGCCCTGCTGTGACCCTTGACATGGAACACTGTGCAGAGTGATTTAGCACCAGATGGGTCCTGGCTGGTGTCTTTCAGTTAAAGGTAATTCCAAAATAAATAATAAATGTACGTTTACTTTTACTTACTTTACAAAAAGGCATCATAGTAACATTACTGACTTGTGTGGGCTTCATTTGAAATTACATTACACCATTGTTTGATTTAAAGTCTGAAATAACTTGTTGGAGAACATGCTTCATTAGCTTTCATTTGAAGTGGTTGCCATCTTAATACATACTTATTTTGAAATGTACGTGTAAAGTATATTTAATTTTTTTTACCAAGGATTAAGACTTGGGATGATGCAAAGTTCCAAGCTGCAATGATCCCAATATTAGAATGACAATGTTGCTGTTGCTGATGTTTTTGTCACCTTTTGTGTCAAGAAAACAACTATATCTTGAATATAAAATATGTTTTAATTGTCTTTATAGTCTTTTATTAAACTTATTTTACAGAGAAGAAATTCAATCAAACACATTTATGAAACTACTTTTAGTAAAACATTCTTTCACAAGTACATTTTTGTAAAGAATGGCTTTTAAAAAGAAACATCTTTAGCCTGCTATACCATTTCCTGATCCTTTAAAATGATTGAGGACCTTTATTTATTTAAAACCTTTGTTTTAATACGCATCTCTTTCCTCACCGAGACGTTGGGTGCAGAGCCTTGCATGAACACAGCCAGTTAAGATGATATGGCAGTGGCGAGCCGTGACTTTTATACCTAGGCCCTCTGACCCCACTTCCCTCGAAAAAAATTAAAATAAGAGTTATTACGTCACAGCGTATACTTCAGCGGAATATCAATGACGCATCAATGACAGCGACCCTCTACCACACAAAACAACACCATTTATATAAACACCTATCATGACAGGGCACCCACAGCCAAGTAGCAATTACAAATGAATTAAGTCGGCACGGCGGCCCGCATTGAAAATGACTTAGGCCTACCTTTGATGATCAAATCACTTAACACAAAATCCATCGTCCTGTCCTTTTGGATGAAGCACTTGATGGCGGGTCATTCAGCTGATCCTTTGCCATTCCAGATTGGTCAATTGTACTGTCATTTGACATTACTCTCTCGTTGAGTTACTGTAGATTTTCTGTGAATTTACAGCAGGACCACCAATCAGCTCCTGTCTTCACAGTAACTTGCAGAGACGGCTAAAGAAGCTTCTTTCATTTAACCCTTCACATTCCAACAGAAACTGAACACGCAGATTCAAAGGATTTATCTCTTTGGAAATGTTATTTTAAATACAATTAACCCTGTAAGGCCCACTGTTGTAATTTTACAACATTACTTTAAGCTATCCTAAAAAAGTAAGTTTTTTTTAAAGACTACATTTACATAGTAAAAGGTTCTTTTGTTCAGCCTCACAATGCTATTGGGTAGTAAATGTATGTATAGGTCCTGCCCTCTGGCCATACACTCACACAACTTCCGAATATTCATGCGAGCAACATCTCTTTGTTTTATTGGACTGGATTTGTCAGATTCAAGTAAGTAAAATGCCTCAAATATTATATATATATATTTTTTTGTGATTATCACAATGTCTAGAACATGTACATATTTAGTTATTGTGGAATACATTCATCACATTTGATTTTGAGCAGCTTATGTCTTTGTTGTAATATTACAACACTGGGTCAGTGTAGTCAAAATGTCCCTGTCATGGAGATTGACCTTCTTATATGTTCACATATGGAAATAAAACACAAATATAAATATAATGTCTTTGATAATTCACTATAACTAAGTTCTAAATGTGCCAGAATTGAATAAATTAATACATTATTTCTGATAAAAGTATGTGAAATGATATCTGTAGCAATATTGTAAACTCTACTTGTATCTTATCAGTTCATTAGTTACAAAAATACATTTAACTCTGGTTCTGGCAGAAACAGTTTCTGAAATGTTTTGGGACACTTGGATGTACCCCTTTTAGAATGATAATTAGCCTGTTATCATTAGTCAGACAGCATTGTGTGACTTGTTGAACTGGTTTATCTGCAAGTGTGGGTGTAGGTATTCCTTTTACATCCAAGAGAGGACGACCATCTTCAGGCAACGGGAGCCCAGCACCGACGGTGACATCAAGGAGCCCGTTGAATGCTCAGAAGAGAACATCCTCAGGTGATGGGAGTACACCAAACGGGGCCCCATCCAAGAGATCACAACCACTGGATGTACGCAAGGACCTAATGGCACATTTTCCAGTGAAGACAAAGAGAGGATGCTGCATATACTGCAGTAAAGGGTACACAAACACACAATGCACCAAGTGTGACGTCCGTCTCTGCTTTTCTGACGAAAGGAACTGTTTTTGGGACTACCATTGTATTCATATTTAATGAATGACTATTCATAAAAAATATGACTGCGTGATTATTATTCATGCTATACTGATATAGGGCTAAGTAAGCAATCAATCCTGGAAATCAACCCTTAGTTGTTCAATATTTTTATTCAGACAATGTGAGTAGAAATATAGGATTTCTGCTCCCACCTAAGCCCAACGTTGCAATATTACAACATTTCCCTAAAAACGTACCAAAACTTAAAAAAATCGAAAACTCTTTAATTTCTACTAAATGGTGCTCTTAGCTGTGATGCCTCCTCCACACATTATAACCAGACTGTATCATTCAAACTATAAGTAACAGTTCTAGCTACTTGACAAACCATTCAAAAGACAACACAATTTATTGAAAGACCAACAAATATATATTTGGGCTTTACAAGGTTAAATCATGTTATTTTGGTAAAACTAATGAAAAATATAATTAAAGAAATATATATTTTTGTTTTAATATCTTAGGCCCTCAGAGAGCAGGGGTTCCCAACCAGTCAATCGAGATGAGTCTAAAAATAGAACAACAATATTCTGTTGTATCGTTATTGTCCAATAACATAATCTTCCTGTGCCAGAATAATGCACTTGAACGCATCAAAGCTTTGTGATTGGTGTGACCTTATGTGTCGGGGTGTGGCTGGTGGGCAGTGGGCACTAGTTAGTTAGCCAATTCAAAGTCCATCTGTCTCATCTGCAATGCGAACGTGGCTTTACCGAAGAAGGGTAATTTAGGGTAATTTAGAGCATTTCAAAACGGTGCACAAACGCTACGAGACGGAATTCCCTCCTAATTCTGCCCTATGCTCGTCTGTTCGTTGCGTGCATTTGTAACAGAATTATACATGTGAATACATAACTATAAGTTTGTGAATGTTTAAGAGATGAGATTGTTTAATTTAATATTTAAAGTTTTGTTTCCCGTGGGAACACCTTCCCGTTGCACGTCTTTGTTTACTTCCGGTATGTATTTTCCACCCTCTGCGGACTGGCCATCTGGAGAATATGCCGTCACCTTATTTGCTGACTGGCCGATGATGGTAAATAGGTCGGACACCAGCCAATAACCAAGTCTGACTGATATATCGGTGCATTTTTCACTTGCTGTGCTTTGTTGTTATGAATACAGTAAAGGGCCCTCATTATATTGGCAATGCCATAAGAACACCTCTTCAAACATAAAATATAATCAATATTAAACAATGAGGTGATAGGGCAAAGGTCGACAGATCAATAACAGTGTTCTCCATTACTTTCAAATACACCTGTCTTCTCTGTGCTTTCATTAGTGGGCTCTATTTAACGAAGCAATTGGGGCATTAAGGAGCCATCATTCTGCCTTCTTGGTGATTTCTCAGACAGAATGGAGGACATTTCCATGGACAAGCTGCTTGGCCTGGTTCATTACTGCAATTTCCCCTCCTCATTGGGGAAATAACACGAGACAGCAGTTGAGTGCATAAAAAGTAGGAGTGGTGGCTGTTGAGGATTGATTTGATTGTTTGCGATGTGACTGGGCTGTTTACAAGCTGTTTATTTTCACAGCCAGGAGGAGAAGAGTGCTGTATTGGAAGCTGGCAGTTGTGCTCTAAAAAGGCCTGTATTTCAGGGGAAAAGAGTGGAGAAAGAAATCGCCAAATAGCATGCTAACTGAGAACTTTTTAAATTTCCAATTAAATACATGCGACATTTCATCTATCCGACATTAGTTTGGAAATTGTACATTTCTTTAGATGTTTTTTGAGTGCCTCTCATTTCCTTTTAGATCTTTCTTTATTAGGACCAAGGGGGGGAGATTTGCTTTCACACCAAAAAGATCTGGAACTAGTCCCTGGTTTGCGCAAACCTTTTCACCCCCAGATAGTCACTGCTAGAGAGGTGGTACTTTCCTGGGGAGGAAATGGTTTGTGGGTGTGTCGGCCACACTAACAATTTCTGATTGGTTGGGCAAATTGCAAACCACGCCCCGTAAAAAACAGTTTTGTGAAGCCGCCATTGTATTTGCTCGCATTAGCATTAGCCCAGCGCACCAACGGAGAGAGACTAACTTATGGTCTCTGAGGAACACATTATTAGTGCCCAAACGGCGGTACTACAATTTCCGTATCAGTCCGCAACGTCACTGGGCCCAGAAAGACTTTTTCCCATTGACTAACATGGAGAAAGAGACGTCTGTAAATCAGCAGATAATTTTCTTAAACTAAATAAACTACCCAGTACGAACCATTGTATAGTCCTTATTAGAATCATGAGGTCCTTAAAGTGGACCTATCATGCTATATTTGAATAATATATCGTAGGGCCACTATATATTGTCTGTGAAGTTCTTTTTTCAAAATACCAAACAGATCATGCATTTTAGCCATGCCTATGGAAGCAAACAAGAGACAGAATTTGAATTTTATCAGACACCGAATTTATAGCATTGAAAAGAATTACCTAATCATGTATCTGAATTGTTTTGCTCCAAATGTACCTGTGTGAAATAAAAATGTAACAATTCAAGTTAAAAATCGAATAGTCAAATTCAGATCCCAAAAATTCAAGTTTGGGACAATTCGAATGCACAATTTCGGTCTTTAAAATTCGACTTCAAAAATGTCGATGCAGCATCATCCTGGCTACCCAGACAGGATAAGCAATCGAGCCTGAATGCAATCAATCCGACTTCTGGCCTATCAGAGCACGGATTTGTCAGTCATATGATCGAAACAATCCGGGAGAAAGCTGACGGAGAACAGCGGGGCTCCGGTAAGTAGTCAGTTTGTGCTGTTTATTTTACAAGCAGTGAGGGCTCGATAGCATTTGTATCCAGTACTCAAGTTGTAAAACAAATCAGGGGGGATGGTGGATTTTATCATATGGAGACATAATTTGTGCTGATAACCTGCCGAGGGTGGGAGACCAACCAGCATAAAGATAATTAGTATACTCCTAAAACAACATGCATGTTATGGATGTTCAGATACTCCTTTCATTGCTCTTGACCAAGGCACCTCATAATTAGAGTCGGTCCCTGGGCTGCCATGGCACCACTAACATTTAGGGTCAAATGCAGAGGACAATTAGTGCAAAATATCTTTTTCACTTTAATTTAAAGGGGGGGAGGGGATACAAATATGTGGTTATAATGGAAGTATATGGTACAAATCTTGTAGGTTAACAGTCCCTAATTTATTATTCAGATGGATCAACTGATTATACTAATAATAAAGTCAAAATAGTTTTTAGAATATTGAATTATAGTGTATTTTTTCAAAAAAGCAGTTACTGGTATACGATCAAAACTGGTATCTAAAGGGTTACATTTGTATCGTAATTAATTAAATCATTATGTAAATTCTTCATGAAAAATTTGAGGAACATTTTTTGAAAAATATTGATCCGTCATCATTTTATTGCAGTTCAAATACAAATATTTTATGTTAACATTCCCAATGTTACTTTTTTTAACAGGGCATTACGTGCAAATTGAAATTGTTTACAAAATATGAAAATATATTAAAAGATTATATAGATAATACAAAATAGGACCAATGTTGTCAATGGCTGCCTACTCCACTCTCCCCCATCTCATAGAAGTTTCCAAAGATTTTCATAATCATGCTTTTTGGTCTCAATTTTGCTGGCTCTTGCTTTCGGATTGTTAGCTAAGCAATGGCTTTGAAGCCAAGTCTTGACATAAACCTCTGGTCTGAACTTGTTCAGTGGACGGCCAACATACTTGATGAAAAGCAAGGCTGACTTTCGGGAGCTTCTAGTTGTTGTTAAAATGTTCATCTGACTAAACCCACGTTCACACTTAGCTGTGGAGATGACCAGAGTGTTCACTGCTTGAAGGAGGGGCTTCAGCTCTTCTGGTGCTGGTGGTATCATTTCATCAACAGTTTTGAGTCTTACCAGCTAGCTAACACGAGAGACAAACGTATAACTCCAAACTAAGTTGTTATTGCTGATTATGTCCATATAGATTCCACCTTTGGTGACTAAAGTAGTGAGTAATGACTAAGATTACTGACTTACCTGAAATGTTATTTTTAGTATTTTTAAATATGAAGTCCCTCAGATCGCGTTGTCCTCCTGGTTGCTTGGCCATTGTGATGACCGTTACCTGCGCTTCTGGTATCGATCAAACAGGCGCATCACGGCGCTCTGACGCCCTCTAGGGCACTCGCATAGTATAGCGTCAGTGACTTGGTAAAAATGTCATTAGCCTCATCCCAATACCCCTCCTCGACTCCTCTCTTCCCCTCCTCCGGGACTTGACCCGGAAATCGATCAAGACACGCCATTTTTAAGGACATCCCAATAGCTGAAATGCACACGGAGGAGTCGAGGAGGGGTGAGGGAGGAGGGGTGCGGGAGGAGACGAAAGGGAGGAGACGAAAGAGGATACACGCGAGCAGACTACGCGGAAGTGTTTTCACTACTCGCGTATAAAAGCCCCGCCCCCACCTTCACAGCTGGTCGATTTCAACAGAGGAAAACCGACAACTGGAAGATGAGTGGGAAAGCGTCACATAAATGTATAAGTGCTCACAGCTCCGTGGGAATTAGTATGTGCAATTCATTTCTAAAAGGCTTCACATTACTATAATTATATTTTTATTTAAATGTAGGCTACATTTTACACCAAAATGGAACACAAAAGCAGGACCAACCATCATTGCATGAATTCCTTGACTAACAAGAGAAAGATTCATTTATTTAAATAAATATTTAACCAGAAATGGGCCGGTTCTAAGGGGTTATTCAGTTAAGCCCGATGAGAGGGGATACAGCTGTGCACATGTCATCATTAACAGACGTCGTTTAAGAGTGACGTTTGAGTGAACGAGGACATCCCAATTAATACCTGAGGACTCCTCTGTCCTCGTGTCTTCGACTCCTCGTAAGATGCTATGCTGCCCATAGCATCTTACAGAGGCGGAGCTAAGACGCAAGGAAGGGAAGCGAGTGAGGGAAAGGAGGAGTCGAGGAGGGGTATTGGGATGCAGGGCCGGACTGGGACAATAAGTCAGGCCGGGAATTATACACCCAGCCAGGCCACTACCAGTTTTCTTTTGTGCCATTTTTCTGGATTTATTTGTCAATATTTACAGCGTTGCTGCCCATAGTCTCGATTGGTCACAATTCGAGACCAATCGAGGGCATTAGTGTATGATCTGTATGAAAGTGGCCATGTCGGCAGGCCACATCATGTAGACAGCCAGTCACTCTCTGAGGCAGAGTCAGACCCACATTTGCGCAGCGTTGCGTTCACAATACATACATAAAAAAATAAATTCCTCAGGCCAGCAGGCCACTTAACAGGCCAGGCCATCGGGAAACCTCCCGGTCCTCCCGATGGCCAGTCCGGGCCTGTTGGGATGAGGCTATTGCGTGTGTGTGTGCTCCCTCGCCCACAGTATTTTACTCAAAATGCGCAAAATTAATGTTGAAATAGCAGAAATACCAGTGCCACGTTCATTGATAAAATTACATAAGGGATGGAAAGGGGGAATGGCAGTTTTAGAAGGGAGATGATTTTGACTGTTTTTATTTCAGGGGGGATGCCATCCCCCCTTATCCCCCCTCAACTCGAGTACTGTTTGTATCTTACATTATCAATCAATGTTTATTTATATAGCCCAATATCACAAATGTTACATTTGTCTCAGTGGACTTCCCAGTTTGTACAGAATATCAGTATGACAATACGACACCCTCTGTCCTTAGACCCTCACATCGTACAAGGAAAAACTTCCGGAGAAAACCCACAGTTTAAAGGGAAAAATGGGAGAAACCTCAGGGAGAGCAACAGAGGAGGGATCCCTCTCCCAGGACGGACAGACGTGCAATAGATGCCGTGTGTATATTGAAAAGATAATACATTTACAACATAGGTAGTCCAAATGTTTGGAAATGCATTTGTCTATAATAAGAAGATGAATCCATCCAGGACTTATGATCCAGGACCACAGCAACAGGCACAGCCACGACTCAAGATCCAGGGCTTGCGATCCAGGACTCATGACCACATTAACAGGATCAGCCACGACTCAGGATCCCGCCGTAGATAGACACTAAAAAGAACATTTGGGGAAGCTGGGTTATTCGGAAAACATGAGAGTACACAGGTACAGACAGAGAGAAGGAAGAAGTAAGGTGTCCCCCGACAAACTAAGCCTATACCAGCAAAACTACGGGCTGAATCTAATCAGCCCTAACTATAAGCTTTATCAAAAAGGAAGGACTTAAGCGCATTCTTAAAAACGGATGGGGTGTCTGCTGCCCGAACACAAACTGGAAGCTGATTCCACAAATGTGGAGCTTGATAAGAAAAGGCTCTGGCTCCCATTGTACTTTTAGAGACTCTAGGAACAACCAACAACCCTGTAATATTGGAACACAATGCCCTAGTTGGACATTAGGGTATAATGAGTTATTTAAGGTAAGATGGCACCTGCCCATTAAGGGCTTTGTAGGCGAGAAGAAGAATTTTAAATTCTATCCTATGTTCTATAGGGAGCCAGTGTAAGGCAGCCAGAACAGGAGTAATGTGGTCCCTTTTCCTAACTCTGGTTAGTACACGAGCTGCAGCATTTTGAATCAGCTGAAGCGACTTAACTGACTTCTTGATACACCCTGATAATAAAGAGTTAAAATAATCCAGCCTTGAAGTAACAAATGCATGGACTAGTTTCTCTGCATCGTTTTGAGGCAAGATATGCCTGATTTTTGCTATGTTACGTAGATGGAAGTAGGCGGTCCTTGGAATTGATTTTATGTGGGCGTTAAAGGATAAATCCTGATCAAATATAACCCCAATATTCCTTACAGTCTCACTGGAGGCCAAATTAATGCCACCCATAGTTAGTATATCTTGTTTTGTAGATTCTTTGGGCCGAGTACAATAACTGCAGTTAAGATGATTAATTTCATCAAACTTGATTGATAAATATAGTTGAGTATCATCCGCATAACAATGAACATTTACAGAATGATTCCTTATAATGTTGCCTAACGGAAGCATATATAATGTGAACAAAATAGGTCCAAGCACTGAGCCCTGTGGCACTCCATGGCTAACTTTGGTCTGCATGGAAGATTCATCGTTGACACATACAAACTGAGAGCGTGCAGATAGATAGGACCTAAATCAGCCTAAAGCCTACCTACAGAGACTGCCGCAAAAACTGCTTACCTCTCCACCATCTTTACCGACCCCTCCCATAACCCCAGAACCCTCATCTCCACCGTCAACAAGCTCCTCAAACCCCGTGCTGACACCCTCCCTTCCTCCACTTCCACTTTATGCAGTTAATTCCTCCAGTTTTTCTCTGAAAAAATCACTGCCATTAATCTGACACACATACATCTCCCCCAACATCCACCGCCACAATTTCTCCCCCCATCTCCCTGGACCTCCCGAGCCCTCCTCCCAACGGCCGCCTCTCCCAGTTCACTCTGGTTACCCCCCCTGAAATACTCAAACTGATCAGCTCCTCCAAACCCACAACCTGCTCGCTTGACCCTCTACCCACCCCTCTACTGAAGTCCTGCCTCCCCGTCCTCTGCCCCTACCTTGTCAACCTTTTCAACTCCTCCCTGTCCCAAGGAACCGTTCCCTCTGCCTTAAAAACTGCTGCTGTCACTCCCATCCTCAAGAAACCCGGTCTGGATCCCTCCTCCCTCAGTAATTACCATCCCATCTCCAACCTCCCATTTATCTCAAAAACAATATAATGCATCATTTCCAAACAACTCCACCGCCATCTCCAAACCAACCAGCTTTTTGAACCCCTTCAGTCTGGTTTTCGTCCCCACCACAGCACAGAAACGGCACTCATCAAAGTCCTCAATGACCTCCTCACCTCTGCTGACACCGGTTCCCTCAACATCCTCATCCTCCTCGACCTGAGTGCAGCCTTCGATACCGTGAGCCACTCCATCCTGAAACAATTGAAACACACGTCTCTGTTCAAGGAAAGAGTACATCCTGCCGACAAAGCCAGTTTGTAGCAGTGGCCGCCGAATAAATATATTAATTTAACAGTTTGGTTTAAACCGCTAAGTCCGACAACGCCACCCTGGGAATTTCACCCAGGGAAATGTGACAAGTTTTAAGTCACTAGGACACACAGGTTCGGTTACTCATAGAACAAGAGACGTGGTTCAATTATCAAAAATAGAACAGTTTATTTATACAATAGTAAAAATACAATTTCTAAAAACCGTCACACAGGGCTATATCCAAAAGGGAGAGAACGAACAAGGGGGGCTGAGGCTTACCAGTGGGGGAGAAGGTCAACAAATGAGTAGAGGGATCCCACAAAAACAAACTTAAGTCACCCCGGTCCCACGTGTTCCACACTCACACAATCACATGGAGAAAAGATCCAAAAACTCGGGGGAAGCACACGGAAAGGGGGAAGCCACCACCTCGGACACCAATACCACCACCTTCAGCTCTCAGTAACTAAAACAGGAGAACAAGGGAAAACACAATAAGTGGGGGACAAAAACACAGAATGACTCAAAATGAAATAAACCAAAATTAGCCGCAGCCATACGGGCAATCATGCGACATAAACAAAACTATGCAAAAAAAGCAAAGAAAGAAAACCTAAACCAAAATCATATAAACAAACAATGAATTGAGCAAAGATATATCGACACTAAGTAAGTATAAAATAAACCAAAAGAAAACAAAGAAAAATAGGAATAAACAAAAATAAACTATTAATGAAAAGGAACAAAAGTAAACAAAATAGTTTGAATTGGTGAAGGAAAGAATACCTAAACAGAAGGAGTTAGCCCAGCAGTCCAGTCACTAAAATCCCACTAAGGGGAGTGGACCAATAGTGCAGAGTAGGCCACGCTAAACCGGCCCAAACACAGTAGCCAAAAGCGAACAATCTAAGTAGTGTCCAGTAGCACAGGATCAGTAGGGCAGGTGATGATAGTGCCGTAGGCAATGCCAAACCGGACTAGACACGATAGCCAGACGCAGACAATCTACTAGCACTTAGCAGCACACAGGATCAGCAGTACGGGTGATGACCCTGCGTCAGAAACCCGTCTCTTTTCGGTGCAGCAAAACAGCAGCGGTTCTTTAAAGCCTTAGCTTGGCCCAATCAGGCAGAGAGGAGAGAGTTTCATGCTCTCTATTGCCCCTTTCACACCAGCGCCTTTTCAGCTCCGGCTCGGAGCTAGAGCCTGAAAAGCGCCGGGTTTTCCTGTTCACACCGCAGCAGCGCCGGCTCTTAGCTCCGGAATCCGCTTCATTTCCAGCTCCAAAAAATTGTCGGTCCAGAGACAAGAGCTTTGGAGCTAAGAGGCGACGTCGCTTACGTCTCTCTTACGTCGAGGCGTGCAGGAAACTAAACCCACCTCCCCTGAACATGGGTCGACTGTTATGCCTGCCTACAAGCAGTAGTGCCTATAAACACACTTTATAAAGTCAGGCAACACTAACCAGGCTTCGTGTGATTCTGTTTATTTGTACCTTACTTTGACCATCCGTTCGCTGTTATCGATCATTGTGGAGAGAGGCAGACGTGTTGTTTTGTATTATTGCAGCTATCGGATGCAAGTAGTCAGTTTAGCTCCGGTTGCTATGCTAACATCACCCGTTTTATACCAGAGAAACTTTCATAGCAGCGTTGTGATACCAAACAGCGTCAATTCAGACTGACACACATTCACTTAGGCTAAGGGGAACTGGGGATATGCATCAGCTGCTTGTGTGAGTCGGACAGTGAATACTTTAGAGCGGCCGCTGCAGTGTGAGCTAACCGGGAGCTAACGGGAGAATAAACTCCTGTGGAAGAGCAGCCAGCACTGCAGCGGTCGGTAAATGCTGCAGAAACACATTAATAAACAATGAACCACGGCACTCTGGAGCAAAGTATAAGGTTGGAGAAGTCGTTATTCAATTTATTCTGGCTTCGTGTGATTAAAAGTAACACGATCATCGACCCGACGCAGTTGTTGTTGTTGTTGTTGTGAGCGCCGTAATGGCTGCCGTTGGGGAGCAAATCAGCGATGTAAACGGTGACGTCATGACGCAGCAGGGGCAGCTCTGGGGCGCCAGTGTGCGGTGTGAACAGAGCGGGAGCTGAAAAGGGAAACCGGAGCTGAACCAGAAAAGCGCCCGCTCGGAGCTAGAAAAGTGCTGGTGTGAAAGCCGCATATGTTACAGCTACTTGACGGGCATTGCCAGGAAGACCCTCCGCTATACAAAACAAAACATGACTACACGTAAGTATGATAGATAATTGTGAAACTTTACCTGAAGCCAGCTATTCCCCTACAACATACCTACGCCGGTGGCGGAAGCAAAACACGGCAAAAACGGAAGTGGGTAGGTCTGGGCACCAGCAAACAAGAGGCCGCCAGCTAGAAGCCTCTGCCCCTTTATAGGGTGCCCCCTGGCGGTGATAGGCTAAAAAGAATATGCACAACACTATTTACTGCTCATCCTGCTACAATCACATACATATTTTTACTTTTTAACTGACATTTTTACTAATGACTCAGTATTTAATTGTAGGCCTATGTATTAGGACATGCCGCTGAGTTAGCATGATGTCAACATTTGTTAGCTACTAAGCTTTCTATGTAAAAAAACATCTGACATTTGACAAAATAACCTGTTGAGAAATAAGATGCAGAAATCCGTCTTGCCTCTCTAAAGCCAAGACTTTTGATTTACAAAAGGCTACAGAAATCCTCTCCTTCAGGGTCGTTGACGTATCGGCCACATGCCAGGTCTTTGGAGATATGGCCCTCGCTGTCAGGGATTATTTATTCCCCGAGCTGTGACCTCTCACATGTCAGGGTTCAAGTGTTCACATCATAATTTGTGCGGTCTGCTGGGCTGATAACAGTCTGTGGGGAGAGAGTGGCGGAGGAAAAGCTGAAAGGGAAAGTGAGACGTCCAGATGAGAGGTTGTCAGGGTCAGGGGCACTGCTTTAATCTGGAAGAACAACAGGGAGTATTGGAATAAAAGAAGATTAACATATCGGTCATTTGGAAAAATTTTCCTGTTTTAGGTCTAGTGCCCTTAAATAGGAGGATTAAAGGGGTATGATTTAACAACCCAGTCTCATTGCATTTCGTGTTATAGTCACGAAATGTAATCTATTGATTTGTGTTCACCAACACGATTTTCCCCTTTTTTTTGAGTCACACAGAACGATTTTAAAAGCAATGTATTTCTATTGGTAGTTTCGTGCCTGCACCACATCTTGTTGTCCGGTCGGGTCTTGGAAGACAGGAAGCTGTGTGGTTCATAAAAACATGTTCTTACTCAATATCAAGCAGCGATTATTGTTTTTATTTTAAATTGTATAATTTCTGACTTTTTTTGCCGTCCGTGAGGAAAATAAATGGGGCTCAGAATACTGAAATATGTATTTTTTAAATCTTTTTTTCCTTCTAATGTGTTATTCTTTTCACAATAACACACTGTTATTTACTCAACAATAACACACAATTATCCTTGTTTTTATATTTGTTTAATTCTATAATCTCTGTCTTTTTTGCCGTCCGTCAGGAACTGAATTTCAAAATAAAGTCCTTAATAATATTATGTATGAAATTATGTTGTCTATTAACTAGGGCGCCGGGTCATGTTATGACCGTATTTTCTATGTTGATGTGGGGTTTATCCATCGGTTTGGGGATTAAAATATAAAAACAGTAAAAAGCCAATATGTAATAAGCCTTATCAGCTATACTGTAACTACTGTATCAACATAATTGCGTTGCCAGGCAACAGCTTGGGTACTTGTTAATTTATAAACTCTTCAACTAGAACCCTATACTTAAAAACATTTTAAGAAGGCCTCACATTTTAAGAAGGCCTCACAAAATACTTTAATGTAAATTCAAATTAAATTAAATTAAAATATGAAGGATATGTGTGTATAACAAAATACATCCGTCATTAAATTACCACTGACAGCATCCCAAACATGTTTTTCTAAGATTAGGCACCTAAGGGGTTTGGAAAAGAAGCTTAATTATGTTCCCATTATTTCAAGAAGATACTGCCTTAATCTTAAAGGCTCTAAATTTATGACGTTTTTAAGGTGTCATTAAAGTATTGTTTATAAGGAGTTATGAAAAACAACATCAGCTTCTCTAGCTTGGTGCCATTTATACTAACAATAGATGCATGACATTTTAACACGTTGCTTCTGTTATGATCGAGGAAAAGGTAGGACCCAAATGCAGACAACAAAAGCGAGCTTTATTTTAAAAGCTGATGGCAAAAACATGGCATAAAACACAAAGGAAGCACAATGAAGATACAATACCAAAAAGCTGACCGTGACTGACATGGAGGGAGACAGGATAAACAAACAATGAACCGACAGGGGAACACAGGGAAAGACCAGACTAAATACAGAGATGGGTAATCACGGGATGAGAAACAGCTTGGTAAGGGAGGCAGAAACACAAGGGCAACAGGTGAACACAATGAGACGATCAGACACAGGAGGAAAACAAGAGACAGGGAGAACAGAACAGCAAGACAAAACCCATTACCAGACAAACAACACTAAAACCGTGACATAACCCCCCCCCTCAAGGGACGGATTCTAGACATCCATAACAAAGTCCAACATTCCCAAAAGGGTGGGTGGAGGGAGTCCGGAGGACGGGGCTGGGTCGACAGCCCAGAGGCAAGGCAGAGGAACCGGAGGTGGTCTCGGGTGGACGGCCAGGGGGCAAGGGAGAGTTCATGGCGGAGGACGACGTACGCCGAAATGGGAGCCCTCCTGTGACAGCTGGATCACCGGAACACTGGGATCGATAGCAGGAGCTGGTGGGACCCCTGGCGGGAAAGGCGTAGACGGGACCCTGGACAGAACATGGGCTGGTGTCAGTGGGACCTCCGACGGAGCAAGGGCTGATGTCCGTGGGACCCCAAACAGGACAGGACAAGGTGTTGGTGGGACCCCCGCTGGAACAGGTATCGGCGGGACCACAAACAGGAGAGGACAGGGAGTTGGCAGGACCCCCGGCGGAACAGGTGTCTGTGGGACAGGATCTGGTGTTGGCAGGAAATCCGGCGGAGCAGGTGTTGGCGGAACCCCCAACAGGACAGGATATGGTGTTGGCAGGAAACCCGGTGGAACCCCCAACAAAAAGGACATGGAGTTGGCAGGACCCTCAGCGGAACCCCCAACAATACTGGACAGGGAATTGGCAGGACCCTCAGCGGAACCCCCAACAACACAGGACATGGAGTTGGCAGGACCCTCAGCGGAACCCCCAACGACCCAGGACATGGAGTTCACAGGACCCTCAGCGGAATCCCCAACGATACAGGACATGGAGTTGGCAGGACCTCCGACGAAACAGGTGTCGGCTGGACCCCCAACGGCACAGGACATGGAGTTGGCAGGACCCTCAGCGGAACCCCCAACGACACAGGACATGGAGTTGGCAGGAACCTCAGCGGAACAATAGTGGTTGGGACCCCCAACGGGACAGGACACAGAGTTGGCAGGACCCCCGGCGAGACAGGTGTCTGCGGGACCCCCAACAGGCCAGGACATGGGGTTGGGAGGACCCCCGGCAAGACAGGTGACGGTGGGACCCCCAACGGAACAGGACATGAGGTTGGCAGGACCCCCGGCAGAACAGGACATGGGTTAGGGACTTGAGTAGGGACTAGAGAAGGGACTTGAGTAGGGACTGGAGAGGGGACTGGAGAGGGAACTCGAGAGGGAACTTGAGAGGGAACTTGAGAAGAGACTCGAGAGGGGACTTGAGAAGGAACTTGAGAGAGGGGACTTGAGAGGGGACTCAAGAGGGGACTTGAGAGGAGACTCGAGAGGGAACTCGAGAGGGGACTCGAGAGGAGACTGGATAGGGAACTTGAGAGGAAACGGGAGGGAACTTGAGAGGGCACTCGAGAGGAGACTGGAGAGTAGACTCGAGAGGGGACTTGAGAGGAAACTCGAGAGGGAACTCGAGAGGTGGCTCGAGAGGGGACTCGAGAAGAGACTCGAGAGGGGACCTGAGAAGGGACTTGAGAGGGAAGTCGAGAGGAGACTCGAGAGGGAACTCGAGAGGTGACTCGAGAGGGGACTCGAGAGGGGGCTTGAGAGGGAACTCGAGAGGGGGCTTGAGAGGGAACTCGAGAGGGGGCTTGAGAGGGAACTCGAGAGGGGGCTTGAGAGGGAACTCGAGAGGTGACTTGAGAGGGGACTCGAGAGGGGACTTGAGAGGGGACTCGAGAGGGGATCCGAGAAGGGATTTGAGAGGGAACTCGAAAAGAGACTCGAGAGGGGACCTGAGAAGGAACTTGAGAAAGAACTTGAGAGGAGACTTGAGTTGGCGTACCCTCGAGTCGGCGGAACCCCCGATGAAGAAGGAGCTTGAGTCGGCCGGTACGTCAACAGGACACAGGGGGCTGGCGTCGGCCAGAGAGCCGACAGGACACGAGGGGCTGGCGTCGGCCAGAGAGCCAACAGGAGACGGGGAGCTGGAGTCGGCTGGTATGCTGACAGGACACGGGGAGCTGGCGTCGGCCGGAGAGCCAACATGAGACGGGGAGCTGGAGTCAGCCAGTACGCCAACAGGACACGGGGGGCTGGCATCGGCCAGGGAGCCAGTACTGGAGCCGAAACTGGAGCCAGAAATAAAGCTGCTGGGGCCGGAACTGAAGCCGGGTCCTTGGCTGTGTGGGCCAAGGACCATGGCCCACACAGGGCCATGGTCTGGAGCCGGAACCATGGCTGTGTGGGCCGGTACTGGAGCAGGGACCATGGCTGCTGGGCACGGAACCGGAACACGGAACCATGGCTGTGTGGGATGGTACTGGAGCACGGTACTATGGCTGTGTGGGCCCGCACTGGAGCACGGAACCATGGCTGTGTGGGCCGGTACTGGAGCACGAGCTGGCCTCCTGACCTTGCGTCTTTTAGAGGTTTTTTGGAGGCTCCGTGGACCTCCAAACGCCAGGTGGGATCCCAAGAAAGGGTCAGAAAATGGAGACTGGCACTCAGGGCTACGTGAAAAAACTCTGAGCCATTCAGGCAACAAGCTCCTCAACCAAAGCATGTTGGCCACCTCCATTTGTGCCTTTTTGAGGATAGCCTCTTTGTCCCTTCTAGACGAGGTTCCACTCCACTCGGCATGATAACACTGAAGGGAGAAATCCAGATAAAACAGATCAAATTCAAAATCATAAAAATCCGCTGGGTCCATAGTGGGTCGGTTCATTATGTTATGATTGCGGAAAAGGTAGGACCCAAATGCAGACTACAAAAAGAGGTAAGTTGGTCTAGAAAACAAAAGCGAGTTTTATTTTAAAAGCTGATGGCAAAAACATGGCATAAAACACAAAGGAAGCACAAGGAAGATACAATACCAAAAAGCTGACCGTGACTGACATGGAGGGAGACAGGAAAAACAAACAATGAACCCACAGGGTTCTCAGAGGGTACAGAGAGGAGTAATCACTGGATGAGAAACAGCTGGGTAAGGGAGGCAGAAACACAAGGGCAACAGGTGAACACAATGAGACAATCAGACACAGGAGGAAAACAAGAGACAGGGAGAACAGAACAGCAAAACAAAACCCATTACCAGACAGACAACACTAAAACCGTGACATAACACCAAGATCGTGATAGCTTCGTCTTCTTTAAACCAAATCTACATTGAAACTCTTGTCGAGTTAGTTTAACACCAGAAAAGTGAATATACCAGACAAATGAAAAATCAAGGCCTCTTTTTTAGTTAGGGGATAGCTCTTTTACTTATAGTGTTGCTAAACTTTGTATATCCAAGCAAGCATAGAAAAAGTGGCATATGTGTTGCTAACTACTCTAACCTTATGGCATCCATCAGTTTAGGTCATTCAAAGAAGTACATTTACTCAAGTACTGTATTGAAGTACCATTTTGTAATCCTACTCCTCTACTTGAATAATTCCATTTTGTGCTACTTTGTACTTATATTCCACTTTATACTTCTACTCCACTAAATTGTGTACCTTACCCGACTTCTGATAAGCTGTTGACGATGGATGGATGGATGGATATTTTCATGATGCCATGACAGTTTGGAATGAAGCTAAATAGTGAGTGAAGTTGGTGTGAAAATGGTCAGCAACTTCTGCATTGATTTAATATTTGTATGAACACTATATCATTTGTCCTAAGTTTTCCATTGTCCCCTTTTGAATAGTGAATACAGACTTCCGTTCCTGCTGTTATGGGAAGATATTTCCTCTCACCCAGGCCACAATGTACGTGATTATTAAAGTGTAGTGAAATGTACCTTTGTGGCCTAGACTCATTAAATGTGAGCCGACACAACACTTGTCTCTGTCACAACTAGTTATTTGATTTTGGTTTGGTCTGTTAGGACCTCAACATGCAGCTGAAAATGAAATGGCACAATGGCAATATGCATGACTGAAATAACGCAAATACTTTCACAATTAACCGAACATGTGTATGTGTGGGTGTCCAAATCTGTCTGCTGCCAGTAATTTGCCACTTGAGGCATTGTCTCTGACACTGACACAAGTTTATCTGGCGTTGTCAAGGAGACAGACACCTTCGTTAGCACCAGTTGTTTTCAACACCTCGCTGTGATGGCAAGAGGCAATGATCAAGGAGAAAAGAAAGAGAAAACAGACCCTACTGGAGACTAAAAAGGAAAAAGAAAGTGATAATAACAAGTGATGAAACCAAAAAAAATGACACACAGAAAAAAAAAAAAAGCCACCAAAGCAGATCTCTATAAATTGGAGTCCCTCTCATCAGTTTCAGTGGGGAGTCTTCTTGGTATCTTGTCCACAATTGTGTCAACATTATTGTGTCCAGCTGTGTGTTATGTCCAACAGCAACCCGGGACAGTACAGAAAGCCAATGGAAAGTATGTTAAATTATTTGTATTATAAGTCATTTTGTTAAACAAGCAAATTAAACGGTGTTAAATTCAATAGACTCACCTCCGCTCAATTCTAGCATAGGTTAAGAGGGGATGGGGTTTCCATGGTAACCAACAGGCATGAGGCCAGAACCAAACCTTTAGGTTGCCCTCAGCTGGAAAAAAAGATGTATGGGTGTATTCCCCCGAGGCTTGGCTCCTCATGGCTGAAAGCAAAGGCAATAAATCTTCATATGTCAATTCCATTGAAAGATCAATTAGATGTATTGTCATCCCGTACAGCATGACTCAAAAGTGTATCTTAATTCTGCTATGAATCAATGCCAGTGTTCTGAACTGAATAGAATACAAAATGTCCTTGCAGAGCCTTAAAATGTAGATTTTATTTAAATGAAATGTTACCTGATGCACCAGATGGTTAAAAGCAGCCATTAAAAGAAGCCATTTCCTAGGATTATTTAGGTTTTCTGTGGTAACTGACAAATAGTACTTTGACTTTGCGCTTTTGACATTTGAAGTGAAGCTATTCCTTAGCTGCCTAAAACGAAGCCATTCTACCTCTGAGCCTGATTGCCTAGCCTTTGCCCAGGCCTTGTTTCTCTCATGAAGGAGACTGGATGGATATCCTCGTGGATTCATCTTCCTATTATACACACATGCATTTCCAAACATTTGGACTACCTATGTTGCAAATGTATTATCTTTTCAATGTACACACGGCATCTATTGCACGTCTGTCCGTCCTGGGAGAGGGATCCCTCCTCTGTTGCTCTCCCTGAGGTTTCTCCCATTTTTCCCTTTAAACTGTGGGTTTTCTTCGGAAGTGTTTCCTTGTACGATGTGAGGGTCTAAGGACAGAGGGTGTCGTATTGTCATACTGATATTCTGTACACACTGTGAAGACCACTGAGACAAATGTAACATTTGTGATATTGGGCTATATAAATAAACATTGATTGATTGATTGATTGATTGATTGATTGATTGATTGATTGATTGATTGATTGATTGATTGGTTGGTTGATGGACAGTTCAGCAGAAAACCAAGGATTGTCTCGTCCCTTCACTCTAAATGTATGCAGGGGTGCATGTCTATCAATGATCTCCATCAAATCAAGATACAAATAAGACCATGCAGTTTCTACATCAGCACACAGATCGATTTTTCCCCAATCAAACCAAAACAGATCATGAACAAAACCCTGCTCCACAAAATGTTTTATGTCTCTCTTAATAATAATATGAGGTTTAACTTGTTGAACCTTAGTGTCCCTAATTGTGGCTACAACACAGTGATCACTCAGATCATTCGCAAATACTCCCACAGATAAGTATTTATAGGGAGCATTAGTTAAAATTAGATAAATTAGGGAGGATTTATTAGGGGACTTAATGTTAGGTCGAGTAGGACTGTCAACAATCTGAGTAACATTCAAAGAGATACAAAGGTTTTTTAAATCCTCTGACACTGCAGTTAACCAGTCCCAGTTAAAATCTCCAAGTAGCACTATTTCCTTGTAGTCTAGTTGCGATAAAAGATGTGCTAGCGAAGACAAGGAGTCTTTGCCAGCTGAGGGGGGTCTGTAACGGCCCACCACCATGACCTGTTGCCCCTTTGCCACTTTGGCTAAAAATTCGAATTGCTTACTGATAGATTTGGAAACTAATGTGGTTACACTGAACTTATTCTTAACATAAATGGCAACGCCACCACCTGTATTAGGCCGGTCGGAACGATACACATTATAACCATTTAAGGCAATGTCAGAGGCCAAAATAGATTTATTTAGCCATGTTTTTGATAAAACAATGACGTCAGCGTCAGTCGAGCTCGCCCAGATGTGGACAAAATCGAGTTTACTTACAGATGTAGCGCTTCATTTCAGACGCCTACCCGTGCGGATCCGTGATCGGCACGGGGTGGGCCCCTGCTGAAAAGGAAAACCCCTCCGCAGGACTTGATACGCCCCCTTGATAAATAAATGTAATTGTAATGAAACCAGCTGCAATGGATTATGGATCCACCAGGGGGAGCCGTGAAAAGCTGCCACACTGGAACTCATGTGAAATAAACAGCTGATAGATCTACAGGTATCTGATCGGATATTTGTTAAGATCCATATGTCACGGATAGGATCATATTCTGTGCTAAATAAGAGACATGTAATCATTTACAAAACATCACCATGTTTTTATAAAATAATGTTGTTTAATTCACATAGGTGTAAGCAGCGCCATATAGATAGAAGAGTTACGACAACGGAAGTCCAAAAACGGTTATCGTCACGTGGTTCATGTAGACGAGGATTGTTCCCCGGAAGTTCATGGCGGGCAATGTGAATGCATTGATAACAGGAGATAGAACTACGATTTTTGGTAATTATTAGTGAATAAAGGTTTTGATTTGCAATATTTATACAACACATCGATATGTGTATGTATTTACATCAATATGTTTTAAAAAATAAAATTGAATTTGCTAATATTAAGTGATAATATTAGGATTAGTGTGAACAACTAGTTTACATGTTAGGCTAACAGTGCCTTGGTTAAAGAGCCTGTTGCTGTTTATTTATAGCTTTGAATTCTTTAAAACCAATATTATCTTCTTAAACTTGTATGGTAGTCAGGAGCATCACTTTCTAATGTTTATTGATATATTTAGAGGGAGGGGATCTAAAGTAATGCTTTAAAATTCAGATTAGATTAATTTCTACCATTTTCTTAAATGCATGGTAGTTTCAGTAATCCCCTGGTAATTGAGGACATCAATTATCTAAATGACTAATGTCATCTTTATGGCTTTCAGAAAGGACAGGACACCGACAGGTGACTATCAAAGGACTAGCAGCAGCAGCAGCAGCAGCAGGATGATGATGATGATGTTAAATGTGTTTTTTTAGGAACATCCATTGCAAATACATAGAATTCAATAAACATTGAATAGCATATCATGCAGTTTGTCTGTGCCTTTTCATCTGTGTTGTCCTGGTTTGCTGTGCTGCCTGGGGATGCTCAAATCGCTCCGAGAAAGGAGTACGAATGTATGGCTTCCCCACTGACACGGAGTGGAGGAAAAAATGGCTGGCTCAAGTCAGCAGGAGCAATTTCACGACCAACAGCAACAAAATATGTGATGTAATTATATACAAACACTGCATTTGCACTTTTTCACAAAACGAAAACCACACCATTGGGAAAGCTTAATGTTTTGTTTAATACAAAAAAACAGGCAAAGGCTTGAAAAACACAGAGTTGAGACTCATGGTGCAGGGTGAGGGTCTCAGTGCAGGTATTCAGGCTCCATTGAATCCCCCTCTGGTTCTTGTGCTGAAAGAGGGAGTAACAGACAGGAGAAAGGGTTATACACACACATCACACCTATTGGATGGGAAATGCCTTGGGGAGATAAGGTGTTTACTTATATAAAACAGTATAAACTTACCTTGTGTTTTCACTCTCACTTAAGTCCCTCTCCCTTTGCCATCAATCCAAAATCAGCTGAGCTGCAACATTATACAGACTGGTAATAATCAACATAATCACAAGGACACAAAATGGCTCTGCTAAAAACACTCACTCTTACACGCACCAAAGTTATATTTATCTAATATTTAACTCCCTCCACCCCCGCATAAAATCCCGTTTAGAAGCCCCTCTTCTCTAATTCAACAACGTTGGACAAAATAGACATTAAGAGAACGGAATTTACAATTAAAAGGCTGTTCAACGTGTGTTGCTAACTTGCTTCGTTCTCCGAGCTTAATCTGTTATCTGTAAACGTTCCCTAAATCTACTAATTTAGGGATAATCCACTGACATCCTTTAATACACATGTTAATTTGAATCAGATGTACTGATAATATCCACAATATAAATCTTTAAACTTATTCTTACCTTTAAAAGTCCGTCACCAACGGTCTATTATGCTGCAACTCTACAGCTCTGCTAGCCTTGGCGCTAACTTCCGGGGAACGATTGAGAGGCTCCACGATCCGCCATTGCTGTAAAAAAGTGGTCCATTGGAGTGAATGGAGATGTCGTAACTCTTCTATTATATGGCTCTGGGTGTAAGTACAAAACCATCGCTATGTTTTTTCTTCAGGAAATGCAGCCCGGCTCAAACAAACGATTTTCAATCATCATCCTCACGATCATTTAATGTATCATATGTTCGCGAATTGAAATGAATGCACTAATAGATGTAGTTTAATCCACGTGAGTTTACAACAACAAAAATAATCGCTTTGTTTTTATATCACATCCGACCGGAGGAAAATGCAGCACGGCTCTCACTACCAATCATCCTAATCCCACGGACAAACAATAATATGTAGCCTACAGTGTTAATAGTTTACTGTATTATTAGTGTCTAATATTACTGCTATAACAATCACACATTGAGTTGTTAAAATCAGACCGTTTTTTTTTTTAAACAGTCTGAATGAAACGGCAGCTCTCAGGTGATCAGGTGTGTGTTTACCAGTGTTGGGACTAACGTGTTACAAACTAAGGCATTACTGTAACGCAACTACCTTTTGCGGTTACTAATAACGTTACTAGTTACCTATTCCCATTCAGTAACGCCGTTATAGTTACTGTGATTTAAATGGGTGCGTTACTGCGTTACATTATGTGATGGAACTGAACCGAATCTCCCTGCGGATGTAGTTCACAGGCGAATACAGCGATGTCCTCTCACAGTACCATGGAAAAGTGAAAGTAACCAGAGAGGAGTAATGATTGGTTAACGCGGGGTAACATTTCAGGGTAAGCCAATCAGAGACAGAGTTGGGCGGGTCTTGCCTTATGGGGAAAATACACAGACACACAAACACTTGCTAACACACACATACACGGCAACGCTCACCACCAGCACACACACACACACACACACACACACACACACATCACACACACACACACACACACACACACACACACACACACACACACACACACACACACACCACACACACACACACACACACACACACACACACACACACACACACACACACACACACACACACTATGGCAGATGCAAGTATCAGCGAGAGGAGCAGCGCATTTACAACTTGGAGATATAATCACTATTTTCAATTTGTGGGGATAAAGGACGCACAAAATATTATTATGGTCAAATGTAAACTGTGTGCAGGACAAAAAGCATTGTCCACATCGAATAACAGCAATGCCAATCTCCTGAAGCACCTAACTAATGTAGCTACATGAGGCTATAAAACCCCCCACCGTCTCAACCACCGGCAGTGACCCAGATGGAGCAACACCATCTAAACAGCCAGAAAACGATTTTTTTAAATCGCCACATGTCACCCAGAGTCAACTAAACAGATTGATTGCTGAAAATAGTTTGTTTTTCTTCAGTGTCAGTCTGACAGTTTATTATTTATCTGATTGTTACTGCCAAAAGAGTGTAGTTCTTGTTTAATTGTTACACTGCCAAAATATTGTAGTTGTTGTTAATAGCCGCGTTCACACTGCGGTACTTTTCCCACAAAGGTTCATGCGAACTTAGTTCATGATCGCGTTCACACCAAAAGAGCCGGTACTAAAAGTAGTTCATGCGAACCTTTTTACCCCCTCGAAAGTCCCTGCTAGAAAGCAGGGACTTTCGAGCGGCTCTTTTTTGAGAAAAGAGCTATATTCCTGATTGGCTGGGCGAATTGCAAACCACGCCCCGTAAAACTCCCAAAAAAGTTTTGTGAAGCCGCCATTTTATTATCCTCGCATTAGCATTATTAGCATTAGCATTAGCCCAGCGCAGAAACGCAGAGAGACTAACTTATGGCAACACAAAATAAAACATGGGAGCGGTGGAGATGAGGAGGTGTCGGCGTTCTGGCGATTTACTCGGAAGGCTTCAGTAGAAGCAGCTGGGACTCCCAGCAGCTTCTACTGAAGCCAGTCCCCAACTCCGGGGACTTCCGGCCGGGGACTTTGGGCGGCAGTATACGCCGTGAAGTGGGTTGCGGCCTGCCAGTAAACCCAAAGCAGAAGAAGAAGTGACGTCAGCGGCTTCATTTGCCTAATCCACCGCCAGGGACTTTTTCTGGTGTGAACGCGATCTGTACTTAGTAAGTTCGCATGAACCTTTGTGGGAAAAGTACCGCAGTGTGAACGCGGCTAAAGTGTACACTGTGGTGATTGACATTATTCACCCACGGATCTATGGGTTGGGGTATTGTTCTGCACGGACATTTTAGTGAACCGGACTTCCTGTTTCCGCCGGTCTTCGCTTCCCGGGAATGAAGTTGTGTACAATGGTTTTCAGATGCTAAATAAAAGTCAAGCTTGTACCTTTGATACCCCACCAGACTCCCATCTCTCAGCACCACAACACTGCCAAAAGAGTGTAGTTCTTTTTCAAATCAAATCAAGTTTTATTTATATTGCACATTTATAAACGATTTTTGGTCGAGCCAAAGTGCTGTACATATAATAAAAATAGCCTACAGTAGAGACACTTTACAGCAAATATAACAGCACAGATTGTTTTAGTTTTTATTTCATATTGCACTACTTAGAACTTGATTGTTGAGGCTACAATAAAGATGCTTGCTTTATTGTTATTGCACAGATTACAGGTACTGAGACAACGAAATGCAGTTTAGCTTCTAACGGTGCAACAAGCAGTAAAGTGAAAAGTAATATCCACAATCTACAGAATAAAATATAGAATGAATTGAATGATGAATAAACAGTGAGCTTGGGTATGAATACACTAGCAGCCTGTGAGCAGTATTAACAGTGTGTATGAATATGCTAAGATATATAAAGTATGAAAACAGTAAGTAGTGCAAGTATAGTATAAAATATATGGATATTCATTTCATGATAAACATTGTGGAACAATGATGAAAAATGTGAATGGAAGTGGCGACGTAAAACTGACACAAAACAACAACAAACAAACATATCTTGAGAAGCCCCCACCCCCCATGTTGCCTGTGCTGTATGCTGCAAACTCTTTGTTTAAAACTAATTGGCCATCGGAATGTGTGGAGTAAGTCTCCAAAGGGGGGAGGTCACATTCCACAGCTCTCTCCCCCCCCTCCTGTGATCTCCCAACCCCCAGTCTGTAGGTTTGTGTTCGCAAATGTCAGTGTTAATTTTGGCAGCTGTTTTTGATTTAGTCTTTAGACGAAAATGGTTATTAGTTTTAGTCACATTTTCATGGGAGCCTGCCTGCAGACCTCCACTCTCAGGACAGTTCCGGTGCAGACCTTCACTCTCAGGACATCTCCACTGTCAGTACAGGAAGTGACGATTCTGACGCGTTTTTTTCCCGCCCACCGAAGGACTCGTTTGATGGAAGTTTTCAAATCACAATGGAGACTCATCACGGAGGTGATGAGTCCGACCACCGTGCACTTTGGGTCGGCCTTGGTCAAAAAAAAAAGAACCCAGCCTGGTTCTCGTAAATGTTTTTCGCTCAAATGACACCATGGAGGAATGTAACGGGAGTTGACAGGGGACTCTGCCCTCCTCACGAGGGCCTATTTTCGGACACTTTTTTTCACTTTTCCCCGGTTTTATAATTTTTTTGGCTATTTCACCCGGTTTCTACCGGGGACATTGCCCGGTCTCGGGTGTCCCCCCACGGCCTGTGTCCAGCCCCCCCCCCCCACACTCATCCATATATTAACGGATTTTGACAAATGTTGTTGCATTTTTCTCCTCTCCTCTCACTGATCAAATGGCAAACGCGACCCACTGTCGGAGGGCCTCCGCACCGGCCGATATGAAGCGTGACCAAGACGCACCGTCCAGGGGTCCCACAGGTCCCGCAGCGGGGTGGAGGTTCCCAGCTGGAACCTCCCCAGCTCCGCCGCAGTACACCCGGCAAACACGGTTGTTTCTCGAACCTTCCACTGTTGTCTAGCGGGTGTAACTAAAATACAAGATGTCGTATTTATATATATAAATAAATAACAAATATATCTATATAGATATATATATATATATATCTATATATATATATAGATAATAAGTGTCAGTGCTATTTTATGTTGTATTAGCGTGCATTTCATGTTCGGAAAGTGGTGCTGTACTGAGAGTAAACAATACACGGTGTCCCTATTTTTATATATATCTATATATACTTTATGTATATAATAAGTGTCAGTACGATTTTATTTTGTATTTGCGTGCATTTCCTGTTCGGAAAGTGGCGCTGCGGCTTTACTGATAGTAACTACAATACAAGGTGTCCGTATATATATATATATATATATATATATACACATATGTATATAATAAGTGTCACGATCCGATTTTATTTTGTATTTGCGTGCATTCCTGTTTGGAAAGTGGCACTGTACTGATAGTGGTGATTTTATTTTGGAATTCTTAGCGTGCACTTCCTGTACTGACAGTGGAGGTGTCCTGAGAGTGGAGGTCTGCACCGGAACTGTCCTGAGAGTGGAGGTCTGCAGGCAGACCCCTCTCCACATTTTAGTCATTCCTATCCTTCGTAGTTTTAGTCTAGTTTTAGTCGACGAAAACTCAAAACTTTTAGTCGATGAAAAATTACATTTTAGTCAACTTTTAGTCAAAATGTGTCTCTATACTCTCTGAATGCTCCGTCCCCGGCAGATCTCTGTGTCCGCTGCAGCGTCTCTGTTAGGCCCCGCCCCCCGCACACAGAGAGACACAGGGAGATCGCTCTTCTGGAGTGAAGAGAGCGGAAATAATGATATTGCAAGTTAGAGACGTAAGATGCATTTTGACAGACAAGATGGACACTTGGGGGAAAATATGCTGCATTTTGAATGTCCGATAGTCCACCATTAACACCTTAGTCCCGTCTCGTCTCGTCAATGAAAACTAAATATACATTTCGTCATAGTTTTCGTTAGAATCTATTTTTAGCTTGTCATCGTCTCGTCTTAGTCATGTAAAAAAGGTTGTTGACGAACATTTTTCGTCATAGTTTTCATTGACGAAATTAACACTGGCATATTTAAACTGTCGCACTTTCTCTTGTTTCTATCGCGCATTGCCGGTATGAAAGGGTCTGTGCCGGAAATATCAAACATTTAATAAAAGTGAAAAAAAATGAACAAGACTTAACGTATTCATCATAATTAATTATATTTATTCCGTTTGGATGTAGGATTTTTGACTTTGTTTAGAGCAGTGATCTTCTCTGCAGCAGAGAGCTAAGTGCTGTCAGACCGGACCTAACCCTGAAAAGTATTATCATCTGAAATTAATCATTATGTTATTAATATTAAATACATATAAGTATTTGTACAACTTGTATTTAGAAATACTCTGTTGTAATTATTGATGCATAAATGTGTTCATCCATTCAATGTGGCATCTGCTATAATGGGGTTAATGTATGATATTACTTAATAATACAATACATTATAATATATGATATGATAATTATATTTTAGTTTTATTCATTTCTTATTACATAGTTTCTCATTATTATTATTTTTATTTTTATCGCTCATCTTATTTTTGATTTTATTAATCTGTGCTATCCTGTTTTTCACTCTTACCCTGTTGCTGTTTGAACTACTGAATTTCCCCACAGGGGTTAATAAAGGTCCATCTTATCTTATCTTAATGTATAAGTTGATTTACTTCAATCTACTGTACTGTGTAAAAACATCCCAACAATATTACAAAAAATATACTGCATAAAGCAAACTATATACTTTATTTGATCTAAAACTAATGTTTTTTCATTATAGTAGCCTGTGAAAACCATAACAAATAAGTGATTAAATGCTACAGTATTCAGCAAACACAACTGCAGAGCTGCAAACATTGCAAACAGACTAAGTTCTACAACACCCAGTTGTCTTTGTGTATTTGTGAATGAAGCGCCATCTCATGGTTAAATCCTGTAATTGAACAAATGGGGAAATTTGGCAACGCCATCTAGCAATTTGACAACACCGGGATCCGCTGGGCTTTTGACTGGGACACACCCATGTGAGTCCTATCTGGAGTGCTACATCTGTAACAGACTGCGCACATTCAAGTGGATGAAACCCAACCCAGACCTAGCTTTAAAATCAGCAGGAGTAGTGATCTGACTAATGAAAGCTTTAGCAGAAGTTCAATAAGGAAGACCTAACAATGAGTCACTTACACGTCACTCTATTGCTCTCTCCCCCCTCATTCAATGCGTGGGTGTCACCCCTCAGCAGCCAATTGCTGCACATGTTAAATTCCTTAAATGCCTGCTCTTCCTTCCTGTCAGTTGTCATTTCAGCTGACCACACGCAACCCTCCTCCACCCCTCTCGCCTCCCGTCTCCTCCAGGACAAAGCTAAACCTTCCTCCTTCAGACCGGTCCCACCTACTTATCACCACCACCAGTGTCTAGACCCCAGGGATTTCATCGGAGCGGTTATTTCCCTCCTGAATGATTATCCTGCAAACCGGGGCCTAATCGCCAAACACCATTCCATTCTCCTGTCGTATTATCATGGAAATAATTTCATTTATATGACGTGTAACAATAAATATGTATTCCATACATCACGTCTCTCCGGTTTGAACTACTACTGGGTGGACCAGGGTTAGGTTGTACATTTCCTGACAGTAATAACAACAACAAAAACAGGCATCGGTTCATGAACATGACAAGTGAACATATAATCAGTTGTTCATGAATGTTTCATGAGTGCTCATGAACAGCTCATAAAGTCATGAACTCCATCTCGCAGGGGCGGAGCCGCTCCGTCTCTTCGCGACGAGCAGGCCTCCGTAAATCGCAGATCGCAGGCAGCAACAGGTGGAGCCGCTCCGTCTCCGGAGGAAAAACACCTCAGTACAGCCGTACTCGACAGGTGGGAGTAGGCCTCCGCAGATTGCAGACAACTAAAACTACTACTTGTATAAGCAGGGATGGCTAAAAGTTTGTAAGCAGGAGAGCTAGATGCTAACAGATGCCAGATGCTAACAGGTAGTGCGAGCCTGTAGAAATTGCGACTGCCTCCAATGACAGTGCTGTCACAATGAATGACAGCTTTGTTGTGCACAGTTTGTAATTAATTGCATTACATTTCCCACACTCTCCTGATCCAATGGGATGGGACACCTTTACCATTTATTTTGTAATCAGCAGAGGTCTGATCCTCCATATATCAGGGACCCTATAATGCTTTTTTGGGGGTTTCTCTTTCCTGTAGTGTGTTATATAGGTTTTTGTGCACTCCAGAGGGAGTTTCTCTCCTACACCCCCCTGGAAATGTGCATCTTTATAATCACATTGAGCACAGTTTATGCTCTGACACCTAAAACTCCCTACAGGTATAAATACAAAGTTGATCTTGTTATTTCTTAATAAATAAAGGTTTGAAATTATTTCTTATTTTAACTCATCTTATAAAGTACCATATCATAAGTGAAGGACTCATCATAAGGCCTCTTTAAGGATAGTGTGACATGACCTTAAATTGCCACTATTTAATTATTACTGTACAATAGGGGGGCCAACCACAGACTTAGGCCCCGTCTCAGGTCGGTTAAATTAAATCCTTGCTTCCCTCACTTGCGTCGTTTCACTGCCTCTAGTCCCTCCCACCAGGGAAGCATGGAGGGATGCAAGGAAACCATGAGAAGCAGGGAAATGAGTTTTAAGAGCAATGGGACGTCCTTTCCTCCGGAGCGTCACGTGAAGCGATGTCCGTTTGTGATGACGCTGCACAGCTGATCGTCTGACAGCAGCCAGCTCTGTCCCCGTTGTTTTCACAAACACCCCCGCCTCTGTTAGTGCACATTTACTGACACAAATCATCTGTTGTAGACTCAAATACATTAAATAAAATAAGAACTCATTCTCAAAAAAGATAAACGCCATTCTTATAAATGAACAATAGTTTGATTAATATTGATTTATAAATAAAAATAATTGAGAGAAGAAAAAGAGATATGTTATCTATCAAAACCCAGTTAGATTAACATTCATTGAAACAAAAGACGGTATAAACTGAGGAGTGAGTCCCGTGAGCTTCATATGTTTTCTTCACTCGCTGGGAAACTGCTCTCATGTCAAGAAGCATGAGATCAGTGCATGCACTGCATCGTCCAATCAGTGAGCGATACACAGTAAGGGGGCGGGGCGAGTATCTGAGGATTTCAGCGGAGGATGGACTGGTGGTTCCTCGATTATCGCTTCTCCATTATCACTCCTCGCTCCTCCATCCTCGGTCCTCCGGCAAAAATAAGAGCCATGGGACGGTACTCAAGATGGCGCAGACAAATCAACTTCCGGTGAGACCGAGGACCGAGGAGCGAGGAAATTAAAATAGTCGACCTGAGACAGGGCCATATTCTCATTTAAATCTGCATTAAAAAGCTGACATCATTTGTAGGCATATCCCCGCCCACAGCTCTGTTTCTTATCCTCAGTGTTCAGTGTCTTCACCCTCTACTCTCTGGTGAGGTGTGAGCAGAGGTGACACCACAACAATAGGGAAGCTTCAACTGGAGACATTTTGCAGCTTCAGGCGTGTAATATCCTTGAAAACAAGAGCCCCACCAGGCTGACTGCTAACAACGAGACACGAGAAGCAAAATGGGAAATTACATTACTTCTGTATTCAATTCTGTTAGATTGGACGCATTTACAGATCCTAATATTGAGTTTGGAATTCAGCACAGGGCTCTCGGCTTCACACAAGGTCATCACATACATCTCAAACAGAAATTCAAAATAACAAACTATTTGTTATCCATGACACCGCAGCCACGATTTAACAGACATTATATAATCAGTATCATGTTTTTATAGCTTTTCAGATGAATGCAGTCCAACACTACATAGTTATATACCAGGTAAAATGTTAAACGGTCTTGAACATATTGTCTTCAGTGATTGTAATAGTATTACAAATATTTGTTTCCTTGTCTTTTGTCTTAATATTTGTCCTCGTTGATGTTGCAAATGTAACTGCTAGGACGCAAGAAAAATTACACTTTCATATTATTGTATCATATTTTACTGCATCGTACTGATCTGAATAATATCGTATTGTGTCGTATCAGACCAAATCGCACGGTGTCATGTTGTATTGTATCGTCCCGATTTTTCGTATTTCATCGCATCGTTTCGTATTCACAGAAAATGAAGGACGATGCAATAAGTGTCACATAGTTAACATGGATTAACAGTTGACTGATTTGATGATAACAAACACTCAAGGTCATTTCAATGTCTCTCAACCATCCAACTATGCAGGACACTAGTATTGCAATGTTTTTTCTGGTCAGCCTAGGATCTCAGTTAAAGGTTACATGCGGTTTTGCTTTCATCTTGCGTTTTTCTATCACCTGGCAGATGATGCAATCCATCTTAAAGGGGAACTTCACCAGTTCTACACTTAGACTGCAGCCACACGAGGACGATAACGGTCGTATCTGCTACAGTTCTCTATCAGATGTTCATGGGGAGTACGACTTAGTCGGACAACACAATTCTAGATTCAATTCAGGCATTTAATAAAAGGCCAGACAGCTTTAGGAAGTAGTAGTGGAGATGTTGAAAAATTAAGGGATGAAGAAAAAAAGAATGATATTTTCTATCAACAAAAGGAGGATTTTCTTTTGGCTATTGCTGCAGAATGTTTGAAACATATCTACCAAATGTTCATCAGCTTGCAGCAACTAAAATGTGATTGAGGTTATGACCAGACTCCAGCAGCATTTTGATGATGATATGGTCAGATTGTGATCTATAAAATAAATGATTATACTTAAAAGTTATTAGTGACTTGAAGTAAATGTTGTTTTGTTGATTTTAAGGCTGTATTTTTTTTCTAAACTGTTGAATTTCTGAACTAAGTACAACAGTAGAGTGTCAAGACTCAACACATGACCTTGTTTTTCCTTTACAACTTAATGTTTTATTCATGATAACATATTTTGCAGGTAGCCATTAAGAGCCGTTAATTAGCAACCTGGAGGTGTCCATAAAGAGCAGACCAGTCCTTACCACAAACAGGGTGCAAAGTGCTTAGGCTGGCAAAAATAGTCCCTGCCGTTCCCCGTCTCAGTATAATGCAGCATGTAGCTCTGCCACAGACACCATGCTATCACATTGATCTCAGACTGCAGTTTGACTGGAGAGCAGAAAATGTGCAGAACAATATGTCACATCCTGATGATATATCCTAATATTATAAGAGGTGCTATTGCTGAAAGATATCTGAGCCTGGCATTAGGAAGACTCTCAGTGGGTGGAGAGATGTTTACTTATTTTAAATGTTCACCATCTATGCTTTAATTAAAGCCATGCACATCTTCGGTTTCCAAACCAAGTGGGATGTTTAGTGCACATTTAAACAAGGCTCTTTGAGACACTATATACCTTTGAGACACCCTCACCACGCATTAGCGTACATGCACTGTAAAATATTACTATGATTTCACAATATTTAGCTGTAATATTTTACAATAAATGACTGTTTTACCACTTTACAGTCTTTACCTGTGATGTTCACAATATAATCCTGTAATTTAGAATTTCACAGTAAAATCAATACATTCACAGTTAATTACAGCTCTGCTCTGCTGTGCTGCTGTAGCTGAGACCTGGTTCCACCTTCTCTGCTCTGCTGTGCTGCTGTAGCTGAGGCCTGGTTCCACCTGCTCTGCTAGGCTGTGCTGTGCTGCTGTAGCTGAGGCCTGGTTCCACCTGCTCTGCTAGGCTGTGCTGCTGTAGCTGAGGCCTGGTTCCACCTTCTCTGCTCTGCTGTGCTGCTGTAGCTGAGGCCTGGTTCCACCTGCTCTGCTAGGCTGTGCTGTGCTGCTGTAGCTGAGGCCTGGTTCCACCTTCTCTGCTCTGCTGTGCTGCTGTAGCTGAGGCCTGGTTCCACCTTCTCTGCTCTGCTGTGCTGCTGTAGCTGAGGCCTGGTTCCACCTGCTCTGCTCTGCTGTGCTGCTGTGGCTGAGGCCTGGTTCCACCTTCTCTGCTCTGCTCTGCTGTGCTGCTGTGGCTGAGGCCTGGTTCCACCTTCTCTGCTCTGCTGTGCTGCTGTGGCTGAGGCCTGGTTCCACCTGCTCTGCTCTGCTGTGCTGTTGTAGCTGAGGCTTGTTCCACCTGCTCTGCTCTGCTGTGCTGCTGTAGCTGAGGCCTGGTTCCACCTGCTCTGCTCTGCTGTGCTGCTGTAGCTGAGACCTGGTTCCACCTTCTCTGCTCTGTTGTGCTGCTGTAGCTGAGGCCTGGTTCCACCTGCTCTGCTGTGCTGCTGTAGCTGAGGCCTGGTTCCATCTTCTCTGCTCTGCTGTGCTGCTGTAGCTGAGGCCTGGTTCCACCTGCTCTGCTGTGCTGCTGTAGCTGAGGCCTGGTTCCACCTGCTCTGCTCTGCTGTGCTGCTGTAGCTGAGGCCTGGTTCCACCTTGCTCCGGGAACAGCGTGGATACTGTTGTGCTGGACTGGGAGAATGGCGGGTGTCGTGTTTCTGCTGTGCCTTTTCTTGGCTGTGCTGGACAAGGAGAAGATCGCTAGTCGTCCTGAAAAATCAACTGGATTCGGGTATGTTCTCCCGCCCACAGTGGACATCCCCTGTACAGTTTCGGAGGTGTTGCACAAACAATTGCTGGTTGCACTGTTGCGGACATTCATTTCGGAAAATGTTTGTCTTTCTCACATGCCTGCCACGATGGTCCTTCAGAATGGTTTTTTAAACTCTAATCTCACTTTCGCGAAGTTTGCTGGTGACTCTAGAACAGCTGACAATGTATGTGTGTTGATTAAGAGGAAAAGGTGCTTGGTATTTTTATTGTTGTTACTATCAGGAAATGTACAGCCAAATCCAGGTCCACCTAGCAGTATTAGTCAAATGGCTACTCCTGCTGATTTTATATCTAGATCTGGGCTAGGTATAATTCATTTAAATGTGCGTAGTCTGTTACCTAAATTAGATTTTGTCCGTATTTGGGCGAGTTTGACTGATGCTGATGTCATTGTCTTATCAGAAACGCGGCTAGATAAATCCATTTTGGCCTCTGACATTTACATAAATGGTTACAGTGTATATCGTACTGACCGGCCTAAAAAAGGTGGTGGCGTTGCCATTTATGTGAAAAATAAGTTTTGTGTAACCAATATGGTTTCCAAATCTGTTAGTAAACAGCTAGAATTTTTAGCCGTGAATATTGAGGTAACAAAGGATCAACAGGTCATGGTGGTGGGCTGCTACAGGGCCCCTTCGGCTGTCAAGGACTCTTTATCGTCATTGGCAAAACTGTTATCACAACTTTCCTACAAGGAAATAGTGCTGCTTGGTGATTTTAATTGGGACTGGTTAACTTCTGTGTCAGAGGATTTTAAAAACCTGTGTACCTCTTTGAATTTTACCCAGATTATAGACAGTCCTACTCGCTCAAATATTAAGTCCCCAAATAAATCCTCCTTAATTGATCTAATTTTAACAAATGTTCTACATAAATACTCATCTGTGGGAGTATTTGCTAATGATGTGAGTGACCACTGTGTTGTAGCCACAATTAGGGACACTAAGGTCCAAAAGGTTAAACCACGTATCATCACAAAGAGAGACAAAAAACACTTTGTGGAGCAGGGTTTTTTACATGATCTGTTTGATTTTGATTGGGGTAAAATCAATCTGTGTGCTGATGTAGAAACTGCATGGTCTTATTTTTATCTTGGTTTTATGAACATTATAGATAGACATGCACCTCTGCGTAAATTTAGAGTGAAGGGACGAAACAATCCCTGGTTTTCTGCTAAGCTGTCCAGTCTACTTCATGAGAGAAATAATGCTTGGGCTAAGGCTAGGAAATCAGGCTCAGAGGTAGAATGGCTAGGTTTTAGGCAGCTAAGAAATAGCTTCACATCTCAAATAGTACTATTTGTCAGTTACCACAGAAAACCTGAATAATCCTAGGAAATGTTGGAAAGCCATAAAATCGATTTCCACTGGTGATATCCCAAATGAGCTACCTCCGTGCCTTACCACAGCATCTGGCACTATATCAGACAGGGCTACTATGCTAAATTGCTTTAATACGCATTCTGTGTCATGTGGCTCTCTGTTTGATTCTATCACTGACTGTACTTCTGCTTCTGTGAACACTCCAATCCTTGACTCTGAACAATGTGGTCTCGAAAACCCTTTCAGTTTTACTCCTTTAACTATTGGTATTGTTCATGAAGCATTATCCAAGTTAGATCCTAGGAAACCGGCTGGCCCGGACAACTTAGAACCTTTCTTTTTAAAGATAGCTGCTTTTATTGCTCCACCTCTTACTTCTCTTTTTAACCTCTCCCTCAGCACAAATACAATTCAAAAAGTATGGAAGTCTGCTTATGTCTTGCCTATACTGAAAGGAGGGGAGGCAACTATTTTAAATAACTATAGGCCAATCTCTAAATTGTCAGTTCTGGCTAAGGTGCTCGAACGACTTGTGAGTGAACAAGTAAAGGAGTTTTTATGTATAAATGATATCCTGTCTAAGCACCATCACTGCGACAATGAAAGTGATAAATGACATTACTAGTATTTTAGATAATAAGCAGAGTTGTGCAGCTCTGTTTATTGACCTTTCCAAAGCATTTGACACCGTTGATCATCGCATCTTAAAACAGAGGCTACTCAGTATTGGCATGTCCAGCCTTGCAGTGGGTGGTTTGTGAACTACCTCTCTGAAAGGTCCCAATGTGTTCATTTTGATGGACTGTCTTCTGAGTGGTTAAACATTTCTAATGGTGTACCACAAGGTTCTGTTTTAGGACCACTTTTATTCTCCATATATATTAACAGCGTAGGTGATAATGTGGATGAAGCTACTTTACATTGTTATGCGGATGATACTGTGATGTATTGTGCAGGTCCCTCCATTAAAGAGGCTGTTGTTAAATTACAGGCTGTTTTTAACACTATTCAGACTCAGCTCTCTGAATTAAAGCTTATTTTAAATGTGGATAAAACCAAGGTAATGCTCTTTTCTAAAGCAAAAAAGACACCAGAGCCTGTTTTAGATATTGTAACTACGCAAGGAACAACACTTGAAGTTGTTGCCTGTTACAAATACCTTGGTATCTGGCTTGATGATTGTCTCTCTTTTAAACTTCATGTCAATAACCTGCTTAAAAAACTGAGGGTTAGGTTAGGTTTCTTCTACAGGAACAAGTCCTGTTTCTCGCTTGAGGCCAGGAAAAGGCTAGTCACTGTGACCTTTTTACCTGTGCTGGACTATGGTGATTTGTTGTATATGAATGCACCTGCCAATTACCTGAGCAAATTGGATGCTGCGTATCACAGTGCTCTGAGATTTGTCACAAATTGTAAAGCGCTGACACATCACTGTACACTGTATACCAAGGCAGGTTTAACATCACTCTCTGTACGGAGGCTCAGTCACTGGTACACTTTTATTTATAAAGCTATGTTGGGCAAACTCCCGTATTACATCTGTTCTCTGGTAAAGCAGAAAGTTGCAGGCAGCTATTGTCTGAGATCGCAGGATGTGGTCTTGTTAGATGTGCCAAGAGTGAGGACTGTCTTAGGTAAGATGGCTTTTATGTGCGCAGCTCCACTTGCTTGGAACAGCCTACAGTCCAAATTGAAATTGAGCAATTTTATTTCTCTGAATGTTTTTAAGGCACGTCTGCACGAGATGCTTTCTGACACTATGGGTGTTTGTAAGTGTTGGTGAATATGTAATTATGATGTCCTCTATTGTTTGTTTTTATGTTGTTTTTATGTTTCATGTGGAACTAAATTGATGCAGGTCTCCCTTGTAAAAGAGATCCATGATCTCAAGGGACCTATCTGTCTAAATAAAGGTTTGAAATGAAATGAAGGGTTAAGGGTATAAATACAGCGGCAAGCTTTGGGACGGCCTCCCCTATCTCCGCAGGAAACGGAAACGGACGTCATGGTGTCCAACCCACATCTGTCGGCTGCATTGACCTGCGTTGCTATCCGTCGCCTGTTAGAGGGTGCAATGGCAAGATCCAACAGAAGGCGCAGAAGGTTGAGGCGCATTTTAGTGATGTGCCAGTGGCAGGTACACATTTCAATATTGCTAATACAACAATTATCTTCACTTTATTTCTTATATAGTAGCCTATGAACTTTGTATGTGTAATACAAATAGATATTTAGATATATTTTGATATACATTCATGTATTCTTTCCTTATAAGCTATACGTGTATATCGGTATAGTGTCTGTATAATTCCAACACAGAGAAATGTTGTCAGTAGTTTATAGAATAAATAAGGAAAGGTTCATTTGACTTGGTCTCAGAATTGTTTACAGAGCTGTGTGTGTGTGTGTGTGTGTGTGTGTGTGTGTGTGTGTGTGTGTGTGTGTGTGTGTGTGTGTGTGTGTGTGTGTGTGTGTGTGTGTGTGTGTGTGTGTGTGTGTGTGTGTGTGTGTGTGTGTGTGTGTGTGTGTGTGTGTGTGTGTGTGTGTGTGTGTGTGTGTGTGTGTGTGATGGAGTAAGTATAGTTATTGAACAATACTGTGTCCTGTGTTTGTCTTTTACAGGGGGGCAAAGGTCTTTACATGCAGCTCAATGCTACTGCCCCAATTCTCGCCGTGTATGCCAGCCCTGAAGCCTGTCTAAAGAAGGACTTTAGAGTTAAGCGCTCTAGTGTGGTTTATTTAGTGCAGATGCTTTCCTCCCCAAAGGACCACGGATGGGGACAAGACATCGAGGTGCTTGTTCTCCTCTACAGCTTGGCCCATGGACTATCGCTCTCTGTGGTGGGTTCAGCATTCGGGATTCCCAAATTGACGGTCCACAGGATCATCAAACACGTCACCGGGAAGATAAAGGCCAACCTGAAGACCCTCATTTCCCTGCCAACCGCAGATGAGCTGCCAGAGATTGCAGATGGCTTCTGTCAGCTTGCAAAGAGTCCTGCATTTCACTGTGCTGCTGGTGCGATTGATGGATGCCATATTTGCATCAAACCTCCAGGAAACGAGTACCACAAGGAGTACATCAACTACAAGCTGTTTCCTTTCATCCAGATGCAGGCCATCTGTGACTCAACTGGGAGATTCCTGGATGTCTTGATCGGCTATCCAGGCTCCGTTCATGATGCCAGAGTACTACGAAACAGCCCCATCTTCTGCCAGGCACTGTTTCCCCCAGCTGGTTGGTTCCTCCTTGGGGACGGTGGTTATCCCTGCCTGGAAAAACTAGTGGGATTACTCACACCCTACAAGGTCCCTCGCGGCCAGGTGCAGGCAAGATTCAACGCGCTTCATGCCAGGGCTCGGTCTGTGGTGGAAAGAGCATTTGGAAGGATGAAGGCTCGCTGGAGGGCCACCCTTTTCAAAGCGCTGGAGGTCAGTCCAAGCTTTGCCCCTGACATAATTGCATGTTGTGCATTTCTGCACAATCTGTGCATATACATGAACGATGTCCTTGAGGATGCTGAAGCCTTCCCCCCTGAAGATGGGGACCAGAGTCCTCCCCCTGCCGCAGCATGTGGACAGGAAAGTCCTGGACACCACCTAAGGGACAGGATTGCTGCACAACTCTCTGCTTCTGTCCAAATGGCACCACACCTGAGAGAGCACGATTACATCGAATGGAATTTTTTTTTTTTTTAGCAAAACGTGGTTGTCTGTTAACTTGTGTTTTTGAAATGATGTGCACACATACCTGATTTAATTGTGTTTGTTAGTGAGCTCCACTTCTTACTTTAGAGAAAAGAGGTGAAATAAAATAAACCTGTGCACCGTGGATTTTAAACTTGGTTTTACTCAATTGTCTTTCTGCATAATCCCAAATTGGAGACAAATGTCCTTACCTCTTGGATCATTCAATCACGAGCACAGAGCAAAGGTTCAGAAAATGAACACAGGTCTTCTAATACAATCACTTTTGGTTTTGAGTGAAACTCTGCAAATGGTTTGACATTGCAATCAAGACCGTAAATGGCATGTATATTTTAATGCCTTATACCTATGAAGCGCACACACATATCTTGAATGCTGATATTCAGGGTTAATCTTCAGACTTTGGAAAAAACACTTTAGTTCTGTGCACAACATTACTTTGTGCAAAACTTTTCCTTCTACATTATGAAACCCACACAGAACAATGTAGCCATCTAACAATCAAGCAAATGCAATGTCACCCTCATCACCCGTCTACCTGTATTTACTATATCCCATACAATATTGAAGACATGAAGGACGGTACGTTAAATTAGGTTTATTGTCTTCCAAATAAATAATACAAGCGAACAAAAACAAGTATTTTAAGTAACAATTGAGTAATAATCAACATAGAAATGGCCAATGGTGGGGGGGGGAAATAAATCACATTTTGTCAAAAAAAAATTCCAACAGGGTTAGAAATCTCTCGGACTTTTGCATTAGTTCTCTGTGGCGTTCGTCCTCTTTTTCTGCCTCGCGTTCTAGGCACTCCCTTAGCACCTTTTTCTTTTTTGGGGGGGGGCTGCTGGGTGGTTCCAGCCTCAGACAGTGATGAGGGTGGTGAGGGGTCTGGATCATCAGCCACATTTGGGGGGGGAGGGAAGAGGAGCAGGAAGGAGCCTCTGGATCAAAGACGATTGTGGGGTTTGCCAGGGCTGAGGCAACAAGGACAAGAGGACTAATTGAAGGCCTTGCACCTATATGGCCTCATCCATGGCCATGAAGAAGGGCCATGTTGCAGGGGTTTCTTCCCCCTGATCAGTCCCTGTTCCAGTCCTTGGCCTTTTAAGGTCCTATTGCAAACAAATGCATGTTCAAAAACAAACATGTTTTACAATAACAATACACCATTTACCTTGTATTTCTTTTTTAGGTTCTCCCATTTCTTGAAGGCCTGTTTGTGAGACACATGTTGCCCAAGGTCCAGTTCCTTAATTGACCTGTTATCATAGAATATTTAAACAATATATATTGGTGTTAAGGCAATGACCCACAGTGCACATTCATCACTTTCATTGCACATAATATCAATTGAGTGCATAACTCACTCCCATGCTTCTTTGGCACCATTGCGTTTTTTGCAGAACAGGTCATCCTTTTCCATTTTTAAAGCAATAAGTGCCTTGGTTTTTACCACAGTCCCTGAAATTACAAATCACACTTAAGTTTAAACCGATTTCGTAAGTGAATGGATACATGAATTGACACATGTGTTGTTAGTTTGATTCCGATTTAGATTTGTACATCTTCAAAATAAAAATCTAATGTAATCTTGGCAAATCAAATTAACACGTGTAGATTTCTAAATGCATGTTCACAAGTTTTAGTTAAGGCAACGTATTAATTATCGTTTAAAAAAATAACCACATGGAACTCACATTTGTATGACGTTGTTTCCTCCATGCCCGAAAAACGGTTACACACCTGTGGAGTGAGATTATCAAGCCTGCACCCATGAAAACTCGCTGTCGGAGGCTTTTATAACCCACTACGCCTCCGCCCTGATTGCTTTGGACCAGCCCTCAATATGGCGGACCCTTCGCGTAATCGCGCAAACGGAGGGGTAGGGTGTAGGGGGCGGTTTGGGAATGGGCCTAACTGATGGCAACAGAAAAGAAAACATGGGAGCGGTGGAGTGATGAGGAGGTGTTGGCGCTTTACTCGGAAGACGCGACCCAGCAGCTTCTACTGAAGCCAGTCCCCAACTCCGGGGGACTCCGGGTGGCAGTATACGCCGTGAAGTTGTTTGCGGCCTGCCAGTAAACCCAAAGCATAAGAAGAAGAAGTGGTGTCAGCGCCTACATTTGCCTAATAGAGTGGCGAAGTCCCTCCCTTTCCGGTGGAACTCCATGGGACCTTATTTCGGAAAAATTATGTATTGAAGTCAATGGCGAGAGAAAAGTTATCTTTCGATCCCGTTTTAATTGTGCCATGAATTACACATATGATGTTTGTCAATTGAAAAGATAATTTTGAAAGTAAAAAAATATATATATATTGTCGTAAAACTGGGAAGTTACACTCTTTTTGGTGTGAAACCGCTCAATGTACTACATCTCTGGTCTCGCACAATACACGTCACCAACACCAAGACGGCCATCACGTTAGCACATTTCACCTCTTTCAGCAACTAGTTTTCTCGTTAAGAACTGCGTGATCGCTGTGTATGCTGTGGATAACATTAGTGTTGGCAAGGACAAGGTACGCAGAAAACTAGTTGCTAAACAAAACACAGTCTGTAGGCTACCTTGTTAGCTTATTTTAGCTAGCTGACATTAACGTTACACATTACACTCATTTAACACTCACAGAAACCTTGTACAGCCGGTCCCGCATGATGGCTCCTACAGAACCAACTAACTCCCCTTTTGTGTAATAGCAGCTCTCAACATGCCCAGACTGTAATGATTTCCACCTCATTTAATACTTCTCACCTCATTCTGGTGTTGGTGACGTGTATTGTGCGAGACCAGAGATGTAGTTAATTGAGCGGTTTCACACACAAATACAGTAAGGGTAACTTCACAGTTTTACGACTTTTTTTAACTTGGAAATTATTTTTTAAGATTGACAAACATCATATGTGTAATTAATGGCACAATTCAAACGGGATCGAAAGATAACTTTTCTCTCGCCATTGACTTCAATACATAATTTTTCCAAAATAAGGTCCCATGAGTTCCAACAGAAAGGGAGGGACTTTGGCTCTCTATCCTCCCTCGGGAACTTATTCCGGTGACAACTGTTAGAAATTAAAATCAATGTTTTATGGCATAATGTACCTTAAACATACCGTCAGTTTAAATGCTATTTTATTCTGGAAAAACCCGGAAGTTCTCAACACCAAGCTTTTATTCTGAAAATCCTTCATGACGACATCCGGGACTACCACCCATTAGTATCATTAAAGTGGCTATTGACGCCGTTAACATGTATTACATATAAAGTTATGAAAGAGATAAGGAGGAGAAAGGGCATGTGGAAGTAAGCAATGAATGTAAAATGTCGAAATCCTCTGTTTAACGCGATATCGGACACAGGAGAACGAGGGGGGAAGTCCCCTACGTCACTACAGCTCCCAGAGAGGAGGAGCGAACAGCCAGCAAGCGGGAAGGACGAATGCTTGTCAGCTCTCTTCTGCACGGCCATCACAGGGAGAGGAAGCTGCAGACTTTCTCTCCTGACTGAACAATATCCTGCTTGTAACATTACCGCGCTTTTTATTAATTAAAGTACCAATTTTGAACCTTCTCAGAGACTCCATTTAGTCTCCTTTTTAAGCTTCTTACCTGGACGCGAGAATAACGAACACATAACACAACGCGATCTACTAGGACAATTCGAGGGACTAAAGAGTTCGGGGAGAACAAGTACCGGGGACAAGTACTTGGTGTGAAAGCGGCTAAGGTTGCAGGCTCATAAGAATTATGTCAGCATATCACACGTAATTCTCCTGATTCACGAAAGATGAATTCCTTAGCACCTGAAAAAAAAGTTTGAGATGTGGTTGTGAGTCACTCTGGGAGTGTCCTCTCTGTGGCACTCTCTCACTGTTAGAAGATGAACTTGCCAAGGTGAGAGGGAGCCCCGGCTCCGAGAAGCATCCTAAACATTTTAACAGACACGTACACACTCCAGACTTTTAATGAGGGAGGAAACTGCTGAGTCATGCTTCTCACTGTCTGTGTCACTATGTGTTGCTATGTATATAACTTGTCCAAAGAGGTTGTATTCTACAGTCTGCCTGAATGTAATCATTGCATAGGTGTGTAGTGTGATTCTGAGTAGTTTATTTATGGCATCCCGTTGGATTTGACGTCATCTGAACAGGACATCGCACGCTCACTGCTTGATGGCGCGCGAAGGTCCGTTTACGCCGGTTGTTAAACAACATCGTTATGGGGAAATGCAAGTTTTCATCGATATGGTTGGAAGATAAGGAGGAAGGACCAATCAAGGATCAATACTGTAGTAAATGTGAGGTAAAGTGTGTCGCCAATGTAACCGGTTAAAACTCGAAATGGCAATGAGGTCTTAAAATGTATGGAAAGGGTCTTAAAAAAGATCTTAGGGTGCGTTCACACCTGCCTTGTGTAGTCCGGTTGAATCAAACCCTGGTGCGTTTAGCCGCTTGGTGCGGTTCATTTGGGTCGGTGTGAACGCAGTCCGAGACCTCTGAAGTGAACTAAACAACCGGACTCTGGTCCGCTAAAATAGGTGGTCTCGGACCGCTTGCTAGTGAACTCTGGAGCGGTTCATTGCTGGTGTGAACGCAGTCCGCACCAAACATAGGAAGCGTAGTATTTACGTGTCACAAGAACGCGGATGTCTTAAAAAATCTTTAGCGAAATAGTCTTTCAAGACATCCGCGGTAGTTTATTTAAAGAGTAAAGCAGAATTAGGTGTTGAACAGTGTCGTGTAAAGTAAAAATGCTCCGTCAGCTGCATAAAAGTAAGAACACCTGTCGTCGGTGAAACGCCCCTCCTTACTGCAGAACGTCTCTCATTATATGTGTTGTAATGTTTTTTAACGGACGTTGTCTGATTATATAATCATATGTGCGGGCCGCTAGTGTCTGTTGATCTCCAGATTAACAGCAGCATGAGAATAACCTGCCGAAAGTGCCGATGCTCCATGGCGGAGGCTCTGGTAGAAATTGCCGGGATTTACGTTTTTACCCCCTGAATGTCTGACCAATTGTTGAACAGCATTTCCGAGCACATGACTTGTGTTTAAAGTTTATAGTCCGTTTGAGTTTTGCCCGTGTGAACGCAAACCGAACCTTCTGAAAAATGAAACAATGTAACAAACTGTCGTCTGGTGCGCACCAGAGAAGCGGACTATTAGGCGTGAATGCACCCTTAAAAGGTATTAAATTTGACTTCAGGATTCCTGCATATACCCTGGTGAAGTATTGGATCAATTTACGTTTTGACCTCAAAATGTTTTCTGATCAAGTATTTTCCCCCGTCTACTTCATGTGACCAGCAATAGAGTGGTGAAGTGATGTCATATTTTTGTAGGAAGCCTGAGAAGTTAGCATCTCAAAGGGTCCATTGACAAAAGCAATGGAATATTGCCAACAATTTGATATGACAACACATGATTATGATACTTATACATTTGTGTCAACAATATACTCTACATAATCACCAGAAGTAGAAAAGCTAACATCATAAACAAAGTACATGACGGTCGCAAGATTTCACGTCAACACTGCTAAGCTAACGGCGGCTTATGTACAGCGTGATGGCGTTTAGAAAACTCATATAGTCAGTTGTTAGCAACCACCATTTTTGGGGGTATTCATTGACGTATTTTATGTTCTAGAACAAAACATAAATCTTGTATTAACCACATACATTTGTATTCAGTTATGCAGACAACTCATTCAATAAACCATTGACTTTGAGTCAATGGAACAAGAAGTGCTAAAATGCTAAGTAATATTCCGAGTTAGGAATCATTCGTGCAACACTCTATAACAGGGGTCGGCAACCCCCTGGCACGCGTACCACCATTGGCACGCGGGACCGTAACCAGTGGCACGCTAGGAATAACTGCAAAATATTTAAATTGTATTTTATTGTATTTGTCTCCCCCTGCAGAAGGAAGCCATGCACGCAACGCAGCATGGAAGGATAGGCCCCACTCTCTTTAACTCCAGTTGACTTTCTGCTGCTTTCCTTCATGGTGAAACGATCAGGGGTGTAGCGCACTTCACACATTGCAGTACCCATAAGGAGCTGTACGTGCCGCAGTTTTTGCGTGGCTTTGTCTAGTTGAAAGCCCAGTGGCGATCTGCTTATCTGTCATCGAAAAGAATATGCTACACAGGGGCGGACTGGCCAAATGTGTGTTCTGGAGAATCACAGTGCGTCCGGTCATCAGCGAACCGATCTGGTCGCCAGCGGGCCGTTGACGACCGGGCTCGGTTCGCTGACGGCCGGCACCGCCCTTCATTTATTTAAATGTGTTTAAACTGCATCATGTAAGTTGCGCTGACAGGCGACAGAGGTCCACAGCTTCCCCCCAGCGAGGCTCCCCCGCTCTCCAGTTGACAGTTCACGAACGTCGGCACACGAATCAGATTTTTTTTTTTAAATGGCACTTCATATCAAAAAGTTTGCCGACCCCTGCTCTATACAGTACCAACTGTGGCTACGACACTGCACTATATTCTGTGTGATCTGTTACAATGTTACCCGGACCATACTGGTTTAAACTTTTTTGTATCTTTGTACATGTACTGTTTGCTGTATATGTGATGGTGTATATTGTTATAGACAGAGACAATGGTTGTGCTGGTGATTGATCCTTTTTTGAGAAAGCACACATAAAGCTGCAATAAATAAAATAAATGTCTTTCGGATCTTATGCAGTTCTATGCAGGCAGGTGTCCGTTTGTGGATTACAACATTTTACAAACTGCACATGCACTCATTGTAGACTACCATAGAGTCTCAGGCTCACTGCGGTATTCATCCATCTTGCCTGCAGCCACACCGGCCTCATTCAGCAACACTCTTATTGATTACAGTTGGAATGAAATGGATTTCCTCATTACTGGGCTGTTGACAACAATACCAGGCCATAACAGTAACAAGAGATAATGTTAGTGCTTCTAAATGTTATCTTGTAATTAATTTGTCTGCTTTGTCTAAAACACATTGATCTCAAAGATACAACAGAACAAGCTAAAAAGAACAATTAAGTGCTAGTTTGTCAGGTTGAAAGGCCTGTGATCAGCGTAAAACGTGAACTCCTCAGGGATCACTGAGGTGTATAGGCTTCTTTTCTTTTCCTCTCACTGCAACAGCTTTGACACTTCTCCAAACGCAGAGTCACTTGGAATGGTGTAATTGATCCAATGAGTTCGATGTTGTAAAGAAAAATAGACAAACAGAACCTTAAAACAAACACTGCTGCCGATTCAGAAGAACCTGCTAAATATGTGTCCCCTAAATCTTAAAATTGTATAATTTATGAATATCACAAGAAAGAGACAGGAGACGGAAGCGATGTTGAGTGTTGACTTGCGAGAAAACACCACAGCCTTTCAATACAATCTCTTTAAAGTCACAGATATATTACATCTTTCATTTATTTACTCAATTAGGTTTTTTATATATATATATATTATAAGGATGAATACATAGTTTGCATCCATATGTGGATGATTGTAATTGGTGACAAACACCAGTCAATGTACTAATCCTGTCTGCACAGTTGTTGTCGATGTACCCTTAATCGCCTGTATTCACATTAGGACTGCCAGTCTAGACACTAGTCGATAAAATTGAAAAATGTACAGTAAAGTTTGTATGAGAACAGTAATTAAGGCCTCTGACAGTAGAAGTACCAAGTTATATGATATAAATTATTATTGCATTATCATTACAGTATGTCATCAAATATAAGCAATTAGCAGCAGTGATATCTCCAAAACTTGGGGCAATATTAAGTCCTAAAATCTGGAAATAACCTAGCATTTTACCGCTTCCGGTTCCCTCGTCTAGAAGTCAAAGGTTTTTTGAACATGTTTGTAGTTAGAAGCCTGAAATAAGGTCTGTTTTTAACACAAGCTTACAAAATGTTCATGTACAACATAAAATACGTCAGTCAATACTCCACTGGAGAATGACTGAAGCTACGTGTCATAAAAAGAGAGGATGATGAGAAGTGACTAAATAAACTACTCAACGTCAACACGGCCCAAGTCCGTCATTAGATTAGCGTCGGTGATGCGCAGCCATGCAAAATGTGATGTCGTTTTTTAAGTATCGATTGTTGCCGATAGCAACTACGCTTATAAAATCACAAAGTGGTGTCAATATGTGGAGATTATCCTGCTGAACAAAATGTGTACGTTTGATAAAAGTGTATGATTATTTTCTGCAATATAAAGAAATTCGATGGGGAAAAACTAAGACATAGTGAAAGTTATTTAGATGTTCTCAGTTAATATAATATATTTTAAGTTACACCATTAATTGTATCGCTGCCATATTCTTATATTTTCAAAAAAGAAATCAAATCTAACATTGTGAAGCCGCCTCAGTTACAGCGAAATGAGTCATCCACATGGATCCAGATGTGCAGGTTGTTGCATTTAGAGCGGAGTTGATCAATAAAAGTCATCTCTATCCATCTTCACCGTTCTGAAGTTACTTTGCAACATGGAGCAGCATGATAAAACAGCATTAATCCACAAGATTGACAATTCCGATTAGAAGTCCATTACCTCGAGATTGTGAGGTGGATGAAGCAACTGGGAATGTGTGGAGCCGGGAACGGGCCCCCGTCAGTCTTCAGTCATTCTGTTTAAATAGCACGGGAGACTAAGCCCATCCATCACCATGGGAATCTCATTTCCACCATGTGTCCAATGCAAATGAACAGCGCTTGCAATCAGGGGCTGTTGTTTTGCCAATAGTGGCAGAGGAGCAGGAGGGATGTTAGCTCATCCGTCTTGGCTTTGAGTAAACAAAGCCTTGCTCACATGAGGGCTCAATTTACATTTGCATATCCAAGCTGGCAACACAGTCATTGTACGCCATTTATTAGTACGTGTTAGTAAAGTGATTACAGTACTTTCATTGTAGAATATTACTAAATACTCTATTCTGCTTTTGTTTTTATCTGTCACATTTAGAGACAGAGGGAGTCCAGAAGGGTAGAGAAGATGGATGTCTTTCTGTTGTAAGATTGTAATGTATGTGAGTTTGTACAGCCTGACCTTCTCAGCAGTAACAATGAGCCCTCTCATAGCCATTTCCCACAAATAGTACCAGGAAATGAAGATGATCCAACAACCATGATTTAATATTATCGTGATCCTAGTTTCTATCTGTTTGTTTTATTGTCTTTGGGTGTTTTCCCGCCTATTTTAGTGTATTTCCTGGCATTATTAGTTTCACCTGTTCCCCATCATCCAAGCAACAGCCTGACCTCCTGTACACCTGAAAGAATACTCCTCTTCAGTTTAGCTTTTATTTAAGTCATGGTTTAAGTCCTAGTCTTTTTTTTATTCAATTTGTATAGATGTATGTATGCCGTGCATTGTGTAGTGTTGTTTCAATGTGTCTTGCTTTGCCTGGGTTGAACCTACATTTAAAAAGGTATATTCTCCGTCTATAGTTTTTACCAACCCAGTTTAGATTTAGCCATGCCCACTTCCGCATTAACGTAGCTCTGCATGACTGCATCATGGACGTGTAAAGAAACCATCTCCATGTGAACAACGCTGAAGTAATATCATATCTACTCTAGCTTGGAAAAAAACAATTCGGTTAGTTAATCAGTCAGTGAGGTGAACAACTTTACAGCGGTATGCAGCAGGAGGAATATATTTTATTATCTGACAGTGTTGGAGAGTAACAAAGTACATTTACTATACAGTTATTTACAAAATGTAACAAAACAAAAAACAAGCTATTCTGCTACATATTACAAACTATATAACTAATAAAACTCCCAAGACTAACGCTCTGTAAGCTACAGTTGACACAACACCTGTATGTGTGAACCATTGCATAATAATGTTGTTTTGACAGAATGTGCAGTCTTTAACAAGTTTTCTTTATAAAGAAGCTCAGCCAATAGCACCAATTTAGGAGCTTTCAGTCAGACATCTCACGTGTTCCTTTAACATGTTTATTAGAAGCAGCATATAGTTGAGTTTGGCGACTAGACTCGGGCATCATCACTCCATAGATATACATAGCACGATGAGTGATGATTAAATAACTAACCCCCGAGCCTACAGGTAGAAGCTGGGGTGGAAGCTGGGGTGGTGGTGGGGCAGCAAGCAGCAGCGACGTAGAGGTAGCTGCAGCAATAGCAGCAACAAGCAATGCATGGAGAGAGATCTGGCAGGTTAAATAGAGCGGCATATTAAGGAGACTCTGTTTGGTTGGTTGTAGAGTGGCAAAGGGGCGTTATGTATGAATGCAGCATAAGTGCTCGAGTTGACTGCCTGAACTAGCTGGCAGGCTTCGCCCCATTTCAGTCAGACAACTCACGTGTTCCTTTAACATGTTTATTAGAAGCAGCATATAGTCGAGTTTGGCGACTAGGCTCGGGCATCATCACTCCATATATATACATAGCACGATGAGTGATGATTAAATAACTAACCCTCAAAACTGCGTGGAGATTAGATACTATCCCCCAAAACTGCGTAGCCCGAGCCTGACGCTGGTGATGTAAGACTGATAAGTAGAGGGCCTGGCGAGCTGCCATGTGGCCATTCCCGCTAAGCACAGCGGCTTTAAGGGGAATATACTACTAAGTGAGACTGCTATGTGTAGGCCTGAGGAATAGCCCAGAGCCGATTCTTCCCTGAGCACAGCGGCTTTGAGAGCAATATACTACCTATATATGCTACCTAATGAAACTGCTATGTGAAGGCCCGGGAATGCCCGAAAAGCCATCCCCTTAAGCACCACGGCTTTGAGGGGAATATACTACCTAGTGACTGCTATGTGAAGGCCCGGGAACGCCCCGAAAGCCATCCCCCCCAGCACAGCGGCTTTGAGGGAAATATACTACCTATATATGCTACCTAATAAAACTGCTATGTGAAGGCCCGGGAACAGCCATCCCCCTTAAGCACCATGGCTTTAAGGAGAATATACTACCTAGTGACTGCTATGTGAAGGCCCGGGAACAGCCCGAAAAGCCATCCCCCTTAAGCACCGCGGCTTTGAGGGGAATATACTACCTAGTGACTGCTATGTGAAGGCCCGGGAACAGCCCAAAAAGCCATCCCCCTTAAGCACCGCGGCTTTGAGGGGAATATACTACCTAGTGACTGCTATGTGAAGGCCCGGGAACAGCCCGAAAAGCCATCCCCCTTAAGCACCGCGGCTTTGAGGGGAATATACTACCTAGAGAGACTGCTATGTGTAGGCCTGGAAGTGACCAGTGCCGACCCCCCCCCCCCCCCCAGCACCGTGGCTTGGAGGGGAATATACTACCTATCAAGACTGCTGTGTCTAGGTCTTTGAGGCAGCGACAATGAGCTTCCCCCCCCAAGCATGCAGCTATGAGGGGAATATACTATAATGAAATAAATATAATCTAACCCAGCAACCACCTGGTATGCAATAACAGAATTCTACCAGTGGTGGGCCGTCAGGGCCAGCAAGGCCTTCTCTGCTGGCCTAAACATCATCAGAATATAAATTTAATTTTGATATATTTTTTCCACAAATATGTATTAAATTATTCCCCATAGTCTATTATTTTCATTTCATAGCTTTCCTCTTGGTTGCGCTGCTTCCAGCCTCAGAACAAGATTTGGAGGGCTGGCCTTTATGTTAGAGCTTTTATCCAATCATATTTCAGCCATAATGTGTTGCCAGGGTCCAAGAAATCTGCCCTTAGGCCTTCAGAATCAACAGTGCGGGCGCCTGTAGCTTAAAGTGAACGGAAACAAAACTGTGGCGTTAACCAATCAGATTTTGAGTTGGCGACAACGGGCCAGCTAGCAGGCGTACGATGACGTCAGCACGTGCATGTCTTTTGATTGGATACGCACTATTGAGAGGCAGAGCTATGTAGAGCTAGCAAACTGAACTTGAATTTGAACGAGCTAATTTGTGAAGATTTCTACAAGCTGTTTTTTTTCAACCCACAATGGCTGAAGGAGGAGAAGAGATCGATTTGGTCGCAGATATAATTACAACGCCATTTTCAAGACGAACTTTTCAAGAAAAGTTAGACATTGTGAGAAGAGAACGGCCAACCCCGACGCTAGCGAGCCTATCACAGCGGGGGAAAGGGTTTGTCCGCCACTTTCAAATCACTAACTAGCGGTACCCCTGGCTCACAGCCTCCGAGAGGCACTGCAAATTGTACTGCTGGGAATGCCTGCTATTTGCAAATGATCGATTTGGTGTTTGGAGCCTCACTGGATTTGCAAACTTGAGTTGTCTAACCAAGGCAGCAACGAGACACCAAAGCACGGCTGGGAGGATGGATTTTGTGTTCAAATAATCAGTTGTTTTGGTGAGTACAAAGCATTTTACTTTTTATTTTAATATATTTGTCATTTTATGTCGTTAATATTAAATCAATATTAACGAATTAATATATGTAATTAAAATGACAAATATATAAAAAATAAATGTTTGATGCTTCTGCAAGAGATATAGAGATGTGTGTGGCGCACTGGCTTAGCTGTGCAGTAAAAGTACTCAAGGAGACTTGTTGAATTGTTTTGGTTTAACCTTTATCAAAGTGGACATTGAGGGCTAGGAATACACTTTCACCACTGTCGCAAATATATCCTCATGAACAAATGCAAATTAATTGTTTGTTTTCTTTTATTTTCAGTGAATAGTTTGTGTCTTTATCGTCACGTTTCTTAAATGAAACTGCTTTGGGTGCGACAATGCGCTGTTTAGTGAACAAACTTGTTAAAGCTCACATACTTTTGGTGGACTTAATAAAACTTTGTAGACTAATGCCTTAAAAGCCCCTTTTATTTTTAAGTTTTGACAGTATCCAAGCGATCTTAAAGCTGGTAGTTTAACACTCTTAATTGTAAATGCGGATATATTGATTATAAATGCTTCGGAAATATTAATATAACTCTGTTGTACTTGACTATGTTAAGGTGATGCAACGCCCGGTTATACTGCGTTTCTGTGTAAATGTATAGTTTCTAGAGCCATGGCGTCATAATGATGGTATTAAGAGGTGGAATAATTCAGGTAGGACTGTGTCGGACATCACTGAAGGCCTAGGTGTGAAATGCACGGCCCGCCACTGAATTCTACAGATATACATCTTTGAACGTTTACTCATCATCGAGTAGTGCAAGAGTTCATGGTTGTTTGTGCTGAAAGGATCTCATTCCTGTGAAGCATGATATAGCGCTGGTGGGCAGAAGATGACCAACGGCCCAGGATACTCAGGGTTGAGGTAGGCGGATATAGAGCTGTGGTTGTGGCTGTGCAGATTCTTAAACAGTGGGAATAGCGATCTGGGGGCAGGTCGCTGTTTAGGCAGAGATCACGCAGCTTGGAGGAGAACCCTCGTAGTTTGGTTTGCAGCCATCGAATAAACATGGGTGCCGACCCATGTATCAGAGGGCAATGATGCGAGAAGTTCAGCATGGAAGATAAAGGACAAAGAAAACAGTGTTAGTTTTAACAATGATTATTCGGGGTTCCTTGACTCCCCAGACAAAACTGTCAGACATTGAATGTTTCAAAACAGTGTGTATATTTGATCTCCAAAGTTAATTCAGTAAGGGTGAGATTATGCTGAGGATTAAAAGGTGAGAGGTCTGTGTATATTCGCCACCTGAGAAACCAAAGAAAGCTGTAACAACTGCATCTGCATCAATGTATAGTGAAACCCCTTTGCCGGAACATATACATTAACCTTTGCACGGGTGCAAAGTTAAGAGGCAGTCTTGATCATTGCGTGGAGGACGTGCCTTCTAAAGGCCCTTGAGGAGCAAATTAATGAACTCTAGCGTGGCTTAATACTTAGCACTTGAAGATTGCAGGATTCGAATGAAAATACAATTATATATAATGCATGAACGACTATTATATCTATTGCATAAGTACACAGAGGAGGGACAGAAGAAGATAAAGTACCAAGCTGAATTGTATGCTTTGAATCATGCTCTTGGTTGGAGGCAGAATATGGGAAATCCTTGAGGGCTTGACGTGTAGATCCAGAGTCATTTGGTTGAACGAAGGGCATGGCAAGCTGGTGGGGCAAACCACTCATTGTGAAATCCCCCGAACCAGCAGAAGGCGCAGCATCTGTAAGTAACTAGAGAGGATCTGAAGACACCGCAAGGTCATTATAAAAGAATGAACACAACATTCCACTCATCGCAGAGGGGCTAAGGACCAAAGATCTGAGCAATAACCATCTCTAAGGTTGCATTCATGCCGAATAGTCCGCGTCTTTACCCCAAACGCAAGTGTATTTGTTTCATTTGCAGAAGGTTGGGTTTGCATTCACCCAGGCAACCTCAAACAGACTATGAACTATTTAACTAAAGTAATTGTACGGAGATGCTTTTTCAACAATTGGCAGGACATTAAGCGGATAAAATGCAGATCCCAGCTATTCCTACAGTAGCCTGCATCATGGAGCATTGGCAGGTTATTTTCATGCTGCTGTTAATCTGGAGAGTGCATCAGCAGACTCTGCGGCCGGCGCATAGGATTATAAATCAGACAACGTGCATTAAAAACATTATAACTAGAGCCGGGACTCGATTAAAAAAATCTAATTAATTAGAGGCTTTGTAATTAATTAATCGAAATTAATCGCATTTTTAATCGAGATTGCCCCGAAAAATGCACGCGGATGAAATGGCACGAAGGGTTTGGGGGGCCTCCGTCCCCCTAGAAATGTTGGATTTTTGCAGGTCTTAGATGCTGTCTGGTGCATTCTCTAGACTGAATTATAAGATGAACCACCACAATATTATATTGTTCAATTTTATTCTTCATTTCACTTGTTTGTTTGTTCTTGTTTGTGTTTGCTCGCTTGCATGCCCTGCATAGCTATAAGAAACACTTAAGTTGTTGGTCAAAACACTTTCCATCTGATGAAGGCAAATGCCTTCCCAGATGGAAAAAAGTAGAAAACATTACATTCAGTTATAACTGCCAAAACAAACATTATTTACACTATTATGGCCCCTGTTAAAAATGTTTGTAATGTTAACTTCTGTAAGTTGGTCGAACGAATGCCTCCTCATCCGGAAGCTGACCGAGCAGACCCAAGCAGCAGTCGAGAGGAGCCGAGCGCATCCGCGAAGCACACGTCAGAGTTCCCGTTAGCCGGCAAATCTAAATATCTTCGGTCAAAATAATTTCCCTTTAGAGCAATACCGCTTCAGTTGCGCCACTTATGTGACAGACAAGAAGAGTATGTGACAGACAAGAATAGTCAACTCTAATGTCTAACTCGTAATGTGGAGAAAGAGATGTCCTGTATGGGTTGATTGTGCGTTGGTCTGTTGGTAATGCCTCGGGGTTCCGGTGGGCATGTAAACAAATGCATAATGCTGTGCTATATTTTGTGGCCTCATCCAGTTGCATAGCGACACTTATTGTGTAGTTGTCTTTTAATAAGCAGGTAGTCATATCATTAGCTAGAACTAGCTGGATCTGATCGATATGGACATAAACGCGAGTGAAGTCTAATCTGACGGGAGAGAGAGATCAGCTGCTGCTAACGAGTCGAGACTCGACGGCAGCTCTGCATGATCGCATGCAGCGGTGAGCGGAACAAAACACACACTTCAGGTTAGAATATCACACGTAGCTATTTTAATTACCTCTCAAACTACCTAAACTAGTTATAGATATGTTTAGTTTTACTGTCGGGCCACTCATTACTGGATCCGCATGATACTGGCATAATAGATTGCCCGATCGGGCAACCAGCAGGTGAGGCTTCATTGCCCGAGCTAAATACTAGATGGTCTACGCTAGCTGCTACATGCTTTGCATTTAGGTGATACTTTAAGCTTGATGTGCTGCGGTGATATGAAAATTCTTTTTTGGATAATTTGCACACAACCGTGCTCTTGTCGACGCTTCCATCCGTCCGTTTCTTAAAACAAAATGTCCCATCCACGGGGCCGACCAAAGCGGTCTCATCAGCTTGTTAGTTCATGTTTGACTATTGTTCACCGTGGTTTGTTGTTGTTTGAAGTCCCATGCTGAAGTCATGAACGTTAGTTGGTGCTCCAGTATAATCGGTACGCCTGAAACTTATCCAGTGAGAAACGTTCGGCTGTGCAAAAATAAGTGCGATTAAAATGCGTTAATTTTTTTAACGCTTTAATTTTTGTGTAATTAATTAATCTTAATTAACGCGTTAAAGTCCCGGCCCTAATTATAACACATAATGAGACGTTATGCAATGAGGAGGTTTCACCGATGACAGGTGGCTCTGATGAGATTGTACCACTGCCTTTTCTCTGTACACAGGGGACCAGTGAGGTAAGCAGTCACCAGAATGAATGCATGACCCTAAAGGTTACTGGATGTTGCACACAGCATAGATAGCAAAACAAGCGATGACGCGCAAATAGTGTTTCCCATGTTTTGATGCGGACTACGTCACACCAGCAATGAATCTCTCAAGAGTTTACTAGCGAGCGACCCGAGACCACCTCTTTTAGGCGGAGCAGAGGTATCGGACTGCTTTCACACCAATCCAACGAACGGGGTTAACGCTACAGGGATCAATTCAATAGTACTAACCAAGCAGGTGTGAACGTGACCTAAGACTAAGGTGCCTTAAGGTTTGGACAGAAAGGCTAGCGCTTGTTCCTTATAAATATAAAACATCTCTTTTAGAGAGACTACCAGTGGGAGACCATCATTGAAGGCAGTAATCAGTATTGAATGTATTACAAGTCTAATATGTAGTATGACGTAGAGCACTTTGAACATTTGGAAAGGCGCTAAATAAATAACATGAATTGTAATTATGGCAGTTCTGATGAGGGACAGCTTGTCTGGTGGCAGTGAAGCTTGCATCAGCACACTATCGAGAATGATACCGAGAATTCTAGACGTCTGGAGCGGGCTTCCAATTCCTGCTGAAAGAGGTAGGCCTAGCTATTGAAGTTTTATCTGGGAAAGTTAACTAGGAAATGGTTAAAAGATGGACACCAAGGGGTGCTTGCAGGTGTTGCAGAGAATCCAGCATAATCTTCTGATGAGGTGTCAAAGAAACGTGGGCTACTACAGCAACCAAATGCACATTTGATTGTAAAACCTTACCCTGTCCTATAGGGTAACACTTTACGGTAAGGGTACATGAATCATCATGAATTCATGCATGACTTAATGCATGAAAAAGCATGAATTAATTCATGTAGTACTCATGTAGTACTTCATGAACTATCAGTAATGTACAGGTATTAATGGTATCTCATGCATGACTTAATGCAGGAACAATACCTTAAGTAATGCATCAACTAAGGTATCTCAATCATCATGACTTCTGAGTTATTAATGATGTTCATGTCTTTTTCATATAGATCTGCAGTTAAAGTGTCAGGCCAAAAAAACGGACAAGTCACAGCAATTCCAAGTGTTGTAAATCATGAGTAACTAAGCATGACTTTGTCATTACTTCATCATGTTTGTGCCCCTTCAAATAAAGTGGTGACCCGGTCGGTCGGTCGGTCGGTCACAGCAGTGCATGTAGTCTGTTGAATTCAAAGTGTTGACTCCAACCCTGTTCAGTGTGTTGACCATTAATCATATGTTATTTATCAGTGTAAACGATGGAACAGGTCACCACTTTATTTGAAGGGGCACAAACATGATGAAGTAATGACAAAGTCATGCTTAGCTAATCATGATTACAACACTTTGAATTCAACAGAATACATGCACTGCTATGACCGACCGACCGGGTCACCACTTTATTTGAAGGGGCACAAACATGATGAAGTAATGACAAAGTCATGCTTAGTTACTCATGATTTACAACACTTGGAATTGCTGTGACTGGTCAGTTTGTTGGCCTGACACTTTAACTGCAGATCTATATGAAGAAGACATGAACATCATTAATAACTCAGAAGTCATGATGATTGAGATACCTTAGTTGATGCATTACTTAAGGTATTGTTCCTGCATTAAGTCATGCATGAGATACCATTAATACCTGTACATTACTGATAGTTCATGAAGTACTACATGAGTACTACATGAATTAATTCATGCTTTTTCATGCATTAAGTCATGCATGAATTCATGATGATTCATGTACCCTTACCGTAAAGTGTTACCGACGAAGGTATAGCGAAAGTGGTCAGAAAGGGAAATGTAACTAGTCTGTATGTTTGCAATACAGTGTCAATGTAACTAGTCTGAAGAACGTGAATAAACGGAGGTTCTTCCCACGACACTTGAACGCCCCGTTTGCAGCCTTTTCCCCCTCGAAATGTCTGGGCAGCTGGTTACCGGCTGACAACGAGCCAAGTCAGAAACCACCGGTGTGTAACCGAAACTACGGTTTCGGTGTCGAGATACCGTTAGTAAAAAGGTAACAAACGCGAGTGAAGTATAACCGGACGCGAGAGAGAGATCAGATCAGCTGCTGAGTCTGACAGAGACACGCAGCTCTGCATGATCACCTGATCCTCCGCCCTCTGTTTAGCGAGCTGACCGGACAGCGCAAAATGCGTATATGAAGTGTCATGAACTCAAGAAATCTACCCTTGTGGGGACGCGCTCATGTGATTGGCTTAGAATGAAGGAGACATCTGATTGGCTATAGATAGAAAAAATTACAAGTACGAATCGGCTGACCGTCAGGGGAGTCTCAAAAAACCCACACACGAATGCGATCCATGCACAGAAAGCTGTTTGTGTTTGCAGGTTCAGCGGATTTAAACGGAAAACAAATATGTGAGGATCAAAAATACATCAGTAAAACTTTTTTCTGTGTTTGGATTTTATTTACATGTATATGAAATGGAACACATTTGTGTGTGCATTGAAAAACACAAGTGTGGTTCCGGAAATACAAGTGTGAATACTTTTGCGGATCATGAAATACAAGTGTGAATCCTTCTGTGTGCATGTGTGTATTATGAGACTGTTCTGAGCCCATATCATTTAATCCCGGCTTAATTATTGTAATGCTCTGTTCTCCTGCCTCAACAAAACATCAATAAACCGGTTACAACAGGTCCAAAATGCTGCAGCCAGATTACTCACTCGGTCCAAAAGAACATGCCACATCACTCCGTTTATTTCTGCCCTGCACTGGCTCCCTGTCCATCTCAGAACCCAATTCAAAGTATTGGTCTTCACATATAGAGCTGTCCATGGCCAAGCCCCAGCCTACATCAATGACCTGATCCACCCTCACATCACAACCCGGGCCCTGAGGTCCTCTGAGCAAGGCCTCCTAAGGGTGCCCCGAACCAGGCTAAAGACTAAGGGTGACCGTTCCTTTGAGGTGGTGGCCCCAAGGCTTTGGAACAAACTCCCCCAGATAATAAAAACCTCTGCCTCAATAGAGATGTTTAAGGGGCAGTTAAAGACCCACCTTTTCCGACAGGCCTTTGGGTCGTCGGGGGAGGTGAGTTAGTAGCTGTCTTTTATTGGTGTTTTATCGTATGTTTTATCCTATGTATTACCTGCTGCTGTTTTATGCCTTTTATTCTACATGTTATAGTTGTACTTTGAATTGTGTCCTGTGTACTGTACTGTAAAGCACTGTGTATATCCATGTTGAGAAGGGTGCTATATAAATACAGTTTTACTTACTTACTTAACATGAGATATGTTACACTCTAGTTTTTTTTATCGGAACAAGGCTTCACGATATCCCTCTGGCCCCCCTCCTCCCACGGGAACTCGACCTTTCTCAAAGAATATGTACACTAACACTTGAACCTGAACTTGCACATGTGCAATATGTGGTGTAATGTGTTTTGGGGCCATAAAATTACAACAGGATTGTACGGTGATGAATGTATGCTTTCATCACCGTACAATCCTGTCCAATCCATAAGTTAGGTATGGTGTAGTCAAAACAATATTGGATGATAGTAATTTTGTTGTGTGTTTTGGACTGAGATAAATCATGGGTCAAAATGTACCCACGAACACCATGAACGGTAACAGCTTTCGAACACAACACAAGGGTTAACAGTTTACCACCAGATTGATTCTTTTTTTGCTGGCTGAAATTAACTTCATGACCTCTGCAGGATTTTTATGCAATGATTTTTTGAGAACAATAGGAATCTTTTCGTCTTTTCCCCCTCTCGCTCTCTCTCTCTTCCTCAGTCTCCCCTCCCAGCAGAGTGGAAATAGAGATTGTGATCTGATTCCTTAAACACCCAGATCCTTTTATAATCTCACACACACACACACACACACACACACACACACACACACACACACACACACACACACACACACACACACACACCAGAGAATTGCAAGACAGTGGCGGCCCAGCTGGCACTGAAGGATGAGAAAGCAATAAAGCTACTGAGACACTTTTTCATCCTCTGTCTTTTTCACACACACACAAACACACAAACACACACACACACACACACACACACACACACACACACACACACACACACACACACACACACACACACACACACATAGAAGCATGTTCCATTCTCGTCTGAGTGCATATCCTGTACATGTTTGTGTTTATGCACAGTTTGTGACGATCTTAGTTTTATGTCACGGTTTTAGTTTGGTCTGTCTTGTCATGGTTTTATTTTGCAATTCTGTTCTCCCTGTGTCTTGTCTTCCTCCCTGTCGTTAGTTTCCCTCGTGTGTCTGATTGTGTTCACCTGTTGCCCTTGTGTTTCTCCTTCCCTGCCCGGATGGTTCTCGTCTCGTGATTACCCCTCCCTGCATTTAGTCTCTTCCTGTGTTGGTTCATTATTTGTCGTTCATATCTGCCTTCATGTTGGTCACAGTCACCTTTTGTTTGGATGCTACCTCGTGCTACAGTACCTGTTCATGGATTCTTGTTGTTTCAGCTTTTGTAAATAAAGCTCGCCTTTTGGTTCATTTTGAAACATGCTTCCCTCCTCAATCTGCATTTGGGTCCTATTTTCCCCCAACCCTGATAGAATGAACCAACCACATATGGACCCAGCAGATGATCCATTTTAAGTGGAGTTGTATTCATTTACCTACTTGCTGGCTTGCAGCTATGGTAAATGTAGGGGAGCAACCAGTGCGGAGCAAAAGAGGGCTGCCCTGGCAGAGGCACAACAGAGAAACCAGGGTTAGTGAATCAATCAATCAATCAATCAATCAAACAATGTTTATTTATATAGCCCAATATCACAAATGTTACATTTGTCTCAGTGGACTTCATAGTTTGTACAGAATATCAGTATGACAATACGACACCCTCTGTCCTTAGAAACTCACATCGTACAAGGAAAAACTTCCAGAGAAAACCCCACAGCTTAAAGGGGAACATGGGAGAAACCTCAGGGAGAGCAACAGAGGAGGGATCACTCTCCCAGGACGGACAGACGTGCAATAGATGCCGTGTGTAAATCGAAAAGATAATACATTTACAACATAGGTAGTCCAAATGTTTGTAAATGCATGTGGTCTATAATAAGAAGATGAATCCACGAGGATGTCAGCAATCTTGTGGGAGCCATCAGTGAAGTAGTATGGTGAGAGTCTGGCAGGACCGCAGAGACAGGTTCAGCCAGGACTCGAAGTCCAGGACTCAGATCCAGTGCTCAGGATAGAGGATCCAGGACACACGACCACAGCAACAGGATTAGCCTCGACTCAGGATCCCGGCGTATATATGGACACAAAAAACAGATTTGGGGGAAGCTGGGTTAATCGGAACATGAGAGTAGGTACAAACAGACAGAAAGACGGAGTAAGGTGCCCCCCCCCAACAGTCCAAGCCTATAGCAGCTAAACTAACGTGTCTACATACATGCACTCCCTTAGGATAGGTTGAGGGAAAACGGTAGCAAGTCACTTTTTCTCTCTGGCTTTTGTTTAATTATCTATTTATTCATTTAGTTATTTATTTATTCATTTAGTTCTTTATTTTAATATTTATAACATAACATAGGATTTCATAAAGTATTTTTAAAATAATTTATACATTATTCGAATATAGGAATAGTAGATAGGATTACTTAAAATATAGTACCGTATATTTCATCTTTTGCGGTTTATTCTTAAAAACCCTTACCCACCCCCCATTTTCCCTCTGCTGGTCTATGGCCTTGTAGTGTGTAACGGGGTACAGAGTCGCTTAGATAAGCGGGGGAGTGCATCTGACGAAGAGATAGGTTGTTGTGCTCCCTATCTCTGTTTCTTATCCTATATCTAATAGAACTGCTCGGGTCTTGATAGATTGAGTGGGGAAGTTCATGAGATATTTCTAGAAGGTTATCAAGAATAACTTTTATCCAATGACCTTTCCCCTCTCTGTCTGTGTCTGTATATTCTCTTGTTCCGATTAACCCAGCCACATCTTTTTTCTTGTTTTGTATCTATATCTACGCCGGGATCCGGAGTCGGGGCTGATCCTCTTGCTGTAGTCCTGTGTCTTGGATCCTCTATCCTGAGTTCTGGATTAAGTCGTGGACTTCGGGTCGTGGCTGAACCTGTCTCTGCGGTCCTGCCTTGGGTCTCGTCATGCTGCTTCCCTGATGGCTTCCACAGGATTAATGCATTTCCTAACATTCGGTCTATATGCTGTCAAATGTATTATCTCTTCGATTTACATACGGCATCTATTGCACGTCTGTCCGTCCTGGGAGAGGGATCCCTCCTCTCTGGCTCTCCCTGAGGTTTCTCCCATTTTTCCCCCTTAAACTGTGGGTTTTCTCTGGAAGTTTTTCCTTGTACGATATGAGGGTCTAAGGATAGAGGGTGTCGTTTTTCTCATACTGATATTCTGAACAATCTGTGCTGTTGTATTTGCTGTAAAGTGTCTCTACTGTAGGCTATTTTTATTATATGTACAGCACTTTGGCTCGACCAAAAATCATTTATAAATGTGCTATATAAATAAAACTTGATTTGATAAGAAGTAGGAAACAGAGGTGGAGAGGCACACGCAGGGAGAAAGGTCCCCACTGGAACCTGAATTGGTTAGAGGTAAGGAGTAGGTCTGTGGCCACGTTCCACACTCCCCGGCCGGGCTAGGCCTTCTCTAAATCCTGTTACCCTCTGTTATCCTGATTATCCTCTGTTATCTGTTATCTGTTATCTGTTATCCTCTGTTATACCCTCTGTTATCCTGTTATCCTGTTGAACCTCGAGAGGCGAGAGAGGGGAAAGGTTTTGGATAAAGTTTTAAATATAAGATCTAAGTTTTTAGGATTTAAGTGAAAGAGTAAGAACTCAAATGTATAGGTGAAGAGGCACAACCTATCTATGTCAATGCACTCTTATTAGATTATTTTATTTTATCACTATAAGCTTAATCAAAAAGGAAGGTCTTAAGCATACTCTTAAAAACGGATAGGCTGTCTGCCGCCCGAACACAAACTGGAAGCTGATTGCACAAATGTGGAGCTTGATAAGAAAAGGCTCTGGCTCCCATTGTACTTTTAGAGACTCTAGGAACAACCGTGCATTCTTGGAACGCAATGCCCTAGTAGGACAGTAGAGTATAATGAGTTCTTTAAGGTAAGATGGCGCCTGCCCATTAAGGGCTTTGTAGGCGAGAAGAAGAATTTTAAATTCTATCCTGTGTTCTATAGGGAGCCAGTGTAAGGCAGCCAGAACAGGAGTAATGTTGTCCCTTTTCCTAACTCTAGTTAGTACACATGCTGCAGCATGTTGAATCAGCTGAAGCGACTTAACTGACTTCTTGGTACACCCTGATAATAAAGAGTTACAATAATCCAGTGATGTTCTTACCTGGCTGGATTATGGACTTCCTCCAGACATGCGTTTCCCGGCCTGCTACCCCCAGGCATGCTAGCTTGGTCCAGACTCCAGTTTTGGCTCCTGTACTGGCTCTCCGGCAGACGTCAGCTCCCCGTGTCCTGTAGGCGTACCGGCCGACTCCAGCCCCTCGTCTCCTGTTGGCTCTCCGGCTGACGCCAGCTCCCCGTGTCCTGTCGGCGTACCGGCCGACGCCAGCTCCCCGTGTCCTGTCGGCCTTCCGGCCGTCTCAAGTCCTCTCTCAAGTCCCTTCTCGAGTCACCTCTCGAGTCTCCTGTCGAGTCCCCTCTCGAGTCTCCTCTCGAGTTCCCCTTTCAAGTCCCCTCTCGGGTCACCTCTCGAGTCCCCTCTCGAGTCACCTCTCGAGTCCCCTCTCGAGTCTCCTCTCGAGTTCCATCTCAAGTCCCCTTTCCAGTCCCTACTGAAGTCCCTACTCTATGTCCTGTGCCATTGGAGGTCCCACCGACTACTCTTCTGCCGGGGGTCCTGCCAACCCTATGTCCTGTGCCGTTGGAGGTTCCGCTGGGGGTCCTGCCAACTCCATGTCCTGTCCCGTTGGGGGTCCCGCCGACTACTCTTCTGCCGGGGGTCCTGCCAACCCTATGTCCTGTGCCATTGGAGTCCCCGCCGACTACTCTTCTGCCGGGGGTCCTGCCAACCCTATGTCCTGTCCCGTTGGAGGTCCCGCCAACTACTCTTCTGCCGGGGATCCTGCCAACCCTATGTCCTGTGCCATTGGAGGTCCCGCCGACAACTCTTCTGCCGGGGGTCCTGCCAACCCTATGTCCTGTGCCGTTGGATGTCCCACCGACTACTCTTCTGCCGGGGGTCCTGCCAACCCTATGTCCTGTGCCGTTGGAGGTTCCGCTGGGGGTCCTGCCAACTCCATGTCCTGTCCCGTTGGGGGTCCCGCCGACTACTCTTCTGCCGGGGGTCCTGCCAACCCTATATCCTGTCCCGTTGGGAGTCCCGCCGACTACTCCTCTGCCGGGGGCCCTGCCAACCCTATGTCCTGTGCCGTTGGAGGCCTCGCCGACTACTGTTCTGCCGGGGGTCCTGCCAACCCTATGTCCTGTGCCATTGGAGGTCCGGCCGACACCTGTTTCGTCGAGGGTCCTGCCAACTCCTTGTCCTCTTCAGTGGGGGATCCGGCCGACACCTGTCCCGCCGGGGGTCCTGCCTACTCCTTGTCTTGTTGCGTTGGTGGTCCAATCGACACCAGCCCTTGCTCCACCCGGGGTCCCATTGACACCAGCCCATGTCATGTCCAGGATCCCGTCTACGCCTGTCCCACCGGCTCCGGTTCCTCTCCGGCCGACACCCCCTCCACCCACCCTTCTAGAGGTTTTGGACTCTTTGTGTTTTGTAGGGACGTCTGGAATCCTCATGATGATCAACATTCTCTTTTCATCATCATGATCATTTAAAAAATGTGTGGAGCCATAATTGTATTAAAATGAAATATGCCATTTGTAAATATTTGTTTGTAGAAGCTCGTTTTCTATTATTATCTTTTATCTATTAATTGTACGTAATTTAGTGTTTAGTTTTACTGAATCCCATATTCATATTCATTATAGTGTTCCTGGTGAGGAATGCTTCATTTTAATTTCATTAAAGTGTGTAACCACTGAGGGCCTAAAAACTGCATCTCCAGCTTTAAAAGTCTGATTTGTCTGTTTTATTGTTAAAATTGTCTGTTTTTATTGTCTGTTGTCTGTTTTATGTTATTAACTAAGTATCACCAGGGGGGTGATACTTAGTTAATATAAAGTTGAACTGTAACATGTATCTGTACTATCTATCTGTACTAATATGTATTCCCTTACATAAAAATGGTTAATCTGATCACTGCTATATATAAAAAAATTGAGGATTATTACTATTATGACCTGATTCAGCTTTATGGTTTTCACTTTCTTTGGTTCATTTGTTCTTTTTTATTTCAGCAGGTGAACTTATATGCAGCATGTTCTGTCATATGGCGATTTCTTGAGGATGCCTTATGACCCTAAATCAGTGGTTCCCAAACTTTTTCTGTCAGGCCCCCCCTTTCGAGAAAAAAAAAAGTTGGGGCCCCCCCAACACAAGTCAGGCTCAGTGGTGGCGCCAGAGATTTATTTTAGAGGCGCTGTGGGGTAGCTTGACGTTTCATAGAGGGTACTCAAACATTTAGGATTTCCCATTCCCGGTCGCTACAGTGGAATTTTCTACTGCATCAATCCCCACGCATATACACAACATACCCGCAACTGTTACAACGAAGGCTCGATAATCAGCTCACGGCATATAGGTGTAAGCAGGGTTAAAGTGATATTTGTATAGGTGGTGTGTGGACCTTACATAGGGGGGTCCGGGGGCAAGCTCCCCCGGGACGATTTATTTTTAAATATTGAAGTTCAATGCATCAATCTGGTGCACTTTGAGAGCAAAATTAAGAGATCTATGGATACCTCTCTCAACACCCATATGAAACAGAACTGTAAACAGATTTACTTTTTCTTTATGGATATTTTTCAAACTTTATTCTTTTTTTACTGTCATATAGTATTTCATACCTGTTTTTCATGTATTCTGTTATTTTTTTATAACTATAATGATCATATAAACGTGTGCCTCGGAAATAATTGTTTACATTAATGGTGACCAAAACGTTTGAGACCCACTGAGATAACACTGAGAGAGTCCTTTAGCTCACTGAGTCTCTCAGTCTGACAGGAGAGGACTCTCCTCCACTTTGTTGTTGAAAAAACTCCTTATATCCGTTAGCGTAGCTCGCTAGCACCAGAAGCTAACAACAACAATCTCCGGTACCGGTGCACTCTCTCTCGCTCGCGCACGCACACAAAATGGCTCATTTCACACACACACAGAGCCGAGCTTTAATGAAACACAGAGACCCAGATGTAATAGTACTGTACTGTATCATATTATTTTCGAATCAATAATTGTTATCTTTTTTTAATAACCATTTTCCCTCCTGGTCTCTCGCGCCCCCTGTCATGCCTCTGCGCCCCCCAGGGGCCCCCCACTTTGGGAACCACTGCCCTAAATGATGTTAAGAGGTTTAGGTCAAGTTTTTAAGAAATGTTGTATGATTTCAAAATTGACGTCTTGTCTCATTTGTTCCTCAGGATGTATTACCTGCCAAGCTAACTGATTGAGCTAATATAGCAGATGCTAATAGTTTGCAATCTGACTATGGCTATTTTTTTTATGTGTGTTTAAAGTTTGATGTTCAAAGTAAAATTCATAATCTACCCTTCAGCAGAGTAAAGGTAAATAAAGGTATTCTGATTCTGAGAGACCTGCACGGGTCTGATTTTCAAGACCTGCTCCCGCGACGTGCAATACCGAACCCGCCCCGCTACCCGCACATATTGCCAATTAGTTCCGCAAACCGCCCCGAACCCGTATATATATATGAGCAGTGAAAACGTGCAATTATTAACACACGCAGTTGCATATTTGTCTCAAAAAGCGTGGGATGTTGGTTCTTTCCTCCATCTAGGATGACACCAAAAGCCTCCCAGACGTTGGATTTTGCTCTTAAGGAAATGTTATTGAAAAGGCTGTATTCTCCGAGCTCCACCTTCACCGCGGCCATTTCGAATGTGGCGCGCTCAGCAGCAGATTGATGCGCTGCAGAGGTTATGATTATACCCGCGGGTACCCGACCCGATGCAGGACTCTGTCCTGTAGTATACAAAGTCATTAAAACTAGCTGCACTTTTACCAGCTTTGAGAACACTTTAATGATCAATCATTATAAAACATATCATATATATTATTCTGAAATGGACATATCTGCATAATGAGTATATTTTGATGCCAATACATTTGTACTTTTACTTTAGTAACTTTTTGAGTGCAGGACTTGTACTTGTAACAGAGTATTCCTACATCGTGATATTTCTACTTTTATCAAGAACGGAGTACTTCACCCACATCTGGAAAGAACTTAGCTTTTTACTACTTTCGGTTCCCTCGTGTCGAAGTCAATGTTTTTCTGAATGTGTTTGTTGTTAGAAGCCTGAAATAAGGTATGCAATTACAAAACAGTACTGACTTTTGTTCCGACAATTGAAGTTGTACTGTTCCCAGCAATTAGAATTAAGTCTATAAAAACAAAACAAAACTCAAAAGCATAAATTGAGCTTTGTTGAGTTAATACTTTGTTTTAATATTGTGTATCATTATAGCATTATCACCTTATACAATCTAGAAAATAGTGTATGTCCAGAAATCAAACTAATTTTGGAAAACAAAGGAACCACAGGGAATGATCCATATTCAGAAGAGTTAATATATGAAAAATCTAGTAAAAAATAGATTGGTGTAAAACTATCTTTACCCCTTAATGTTTTTCTACCGGTCCGGTTGTAAAACTAGAGTATGACTCCACAGACATGCACCTGCTGGTTAAACCTAGATGCTAATATCACAAAGTACAGCTGTGGGAATGTCGTCATAGGATCTTCAAAGTTATTGCAATTTACCCATATGGCAACATGGATGTGTTTAGCAAATTATATGGCACTTGTTTCAGACATTTTACATCAGAAACAAAATAGTACCGACATTTAGGGCATTAGGAATATCAAGAATCATCATCTGGACACCATGTGTTCAAGCAGTCACCTGGAAATCCATCCAGTTAATGTATGTCTGTATCAATGTATAGAAGACTTAGCCATCCCTACATTGATCGCAAAAGCATAACAAGAACATATTAAAGATCATCCTGACCTTTTTGGTTGTTCGTCTAGTTTAGCCCGCTATAACCAAACAACATAATAACACGTGGGAGTCGTGTGGCACAGTAGATTAGTGCGCTGGTGTTCGGATCAGGGCGTCACCGGTTCAAACCCCACTGCAGTCAGCATGTCGTTGTGTCCCTGGGCAAGACACTTCACCCCAAATTGCTCCTGTGGGGATTGCCCACAGTATTGAGTAAGTAAGTCGCTTTGGATAAAAGCGTCTAACAAGTAACATGTAATGTAATGTAACACCGCTACCGCCTTAAATCTGTCTGAAAAGGACTTGCTTTTAAAACTGCAAGAGGACTTTTGATGTAGATGTATTGAACAGAAACACCACAGTGTAAATCATTGTTAGTTAAGGTTCAATTATTGACTAGAATCCATTCACTGAACAGGCTAAATGTGCCATCAGGATGGGAGAATGTCTCCTGTGCCTGAATCAGATCAGCTGCTTTGTGCTTGCATTCTGCCTCCTTCCAAAACACTGATATTGGTTTCAAGAAAATGAAACAAAGGAAACTACACTGAAAATGTGGCTTTGTAACAAGACAATCTGTTGTTGTGTTAGAATATGAATATGTTTTACTAAAATAGACATTCATGAACTAATACAAGAAGCAACACTTATTGACAAGTGACATGTAAGGGTTACCAAATTCATCCACAGCTAAATTAATTAAAACTAAATACAATATAGGCATGTATGATAAGCAGCTCAGCAAATGTACATTTACATACCGATAGTCAGACTATATTTGATTTCACTAACAGTTAAATATATCATTGTGTGTGTAACCAGTATTTGCTCTACTCATTTCTTAATGATAGTTTTTCAGTTTTGCTTCCCCCTATTATCAGGCAATGCCAAGTATAGCTCTTGGCGCCACTGGTTGCCACATATGACCTCTCTTCTATTTAATCCAATGTCTGACAGAAATGGACTAAATAGCACTAAGGTGCTTCGGTTGGGTCCTTTTGTGCTACTCAAATGCCAAAGGCAGCTACTTTAGGCAGTCAGAGGGGATCTGATCTGTTTTAGGGCATGTACTCTCATCACCACCCTCGAACCAATCATCTCCTCCGTCCATGTCTAGCTGCTTCCGTTTTCAAACCAGAACACCTCAATTATAAAATGTATCATGATCCTTCAATTGAACAGGGTAACCATGCAGCTTTGACTATTGACAACAAGCAATTTAACTTTTAATTTTGTTAAACCGAATCATAATATCTGACAAATCACAACTTTTAAAGAAAATATAAATAACTTGTAACTGTTATATTCACATGACCTTTCCGATATGGCTCAGAAAAAAATCCCGACTAATCCCATGTTGGCAGTGTCACTGTGTTATACATCACAAAAAGGCCATAAAGGATGGAAACACATTCAGTATTCTGCAGGCAGTATCAGTTTGTAGAACAAGCGTTAATTCAATAAGCTGCTGCTGAGAAAATGTCTGATCGGACAGACAACGTCGCCCAGAGCTTCTTTCAGTCTGCATTATGAACAAACTGATCTCAATACAGCTGAAGGGAACAAGCAATTGCAAACTTGGCTGTAAAGTCATGATGCAAGACAGAGAAAAAGTGAAGTGCATGTGAATAGAATACATAACTCTATTGGAGTACATGATTCATTAGAATTACAATTTATATTTGATGGAAACAGTGTTAATTTCGTCAACAAAAACTATTACGTGACTAAGACGAGACGATGATGAGCTTTTAACATAACACACAAGACATATCCTGACATAGGTCGCTTTCATTCAAATGACAGATGGTTACATGATAAAGCAAAGTATAGTAAGGAATTAAATAAAGCAAATCCAGTAGCTACAAATTGAAATAATTAAGTAAATAATATAAATAAATACAAACTGGGTAATCAAAATAAATAAATAAAGTAAAATCAAATAAATACTAATGAAAGCATTTTACACAGGGACTGACATCTTTGGCACAGCAGGATTAGTTACACAGGGACATTTTCCATAGTATTCATCTAAAGTTCAGTTCAGTTTCAACAACCCTCTTCAACCAGCGATACATCCAGATATCTTGTTTTAACACAGTTCCATCTTTGGGTAAAAGAGTACATTTTTACCTGCAGGCTCACCGTCATTTTTTTCATCATGTAGACTTGTTTAAGTTTGTGCATCCACTGAATGATTGTCGGATGTTTTGCATTTTGCTTCAACTGAGACGCTTCCCATTCACACAAAAATATGCATGAATAAATAAATGTTAACTGGTAAAATAAGATATAAATGAACAAAAATAGAATACGTTTATTTGTTATTGGCTATGGTAGGTTATTGGTTATGTTCACATACTTATTTGACTATTAGAATGTTAACCGATCTTTTTCATATGGGTGTTTAGAGTCATACCCCCTAGATCTAGTCTCTAGTAATTCTGCTCAAAGTGCACCAGATTGAAGCATTTTACTTTAAAATGTTAAAAAATCTTTCCGGGGGGACATACCCCCGGATCCCCCTAGACGATGTGACCTCCACCCCCCAATTAAAACATTTTCATACAATAATTAATACATTTGAAACCTTCTTTATGTATATAACCAACATGTCAATACGTTTCAGTTTTTGTAGTGTATTGGTCTTTTTGTAGAGATTTCTTATTTATTCTTTATATATTCTATTGTGTATTGCTGTATAAAAATGCTGCAAGCTTGCTTCTAGATATATATGCGACGCTAGGGATGGTCTCACGCGCGATCTTGTGACGATTCTCTCTGACCAATCAGCAGTCGAGAGTGTTGACGTCACTAGTTTAGCCCTGGCCCTGGCCTGATAGAACCACGATTTTATGGGACCGGAGAAAGAGGGAAAAAGTACCCGCTAGCCGGTGCTACGCTATATGGAAAGGCCACAAAAACTGGCCTGGCCGCTTGAGGACGATTAAGGACGCTTAAACGGGGCTACCCGCTGCAGTGGAAATGCGCCACAAGTGTCCCAACACATTTCAGAGTTAAATGTATTTTTGTAACTAATTAACTGATAAGATACAAGTAGAGTTTAAAATATTGCTACAGATATAATTTCACATACTTTTATCAGAAATAATGTATTAATTTATTCAATTCTGGTCTTAATTCAACATCTTAACAGCCGACACATTTAGAACTTAGTTATAGTGAATTATCAAAGACATTGTATTTCTATTTGTGTTTTATATCCATATGTGAACATATAAGAAGGGCAATCTCCATGACAGGGACATGTGCTATTTTGACTACCACACTGACCCAGTGTTGTAATATTACAACAAAGACATAAGCTGCTCAAAATCAAATTTGATGAATGTATTCCACAATAACTAAATATGTACATGTTCTAGACATTGTAATAATCACAAAAAAAAATAGTTGAGGCTATTTACTACCCAATAGCATTGTGAAGCTGAACAAAAGGACCTCTTGACTATGTAAATGTGGTCTTTAAAAAAACAAAACATTAACTGACTTTTTTAGGATAGCTTAAAGTAATGTTGTAAAATTACAACAATGGGCCTTACAGGGTTAAGTAAAAAAGTACCAGATTGTAGGAATACTCTGTTACAGTAAAAGTACCTCATTCAAAATGTTACTCAAGTAAAAGTAGAAAAGTATTAGCATCAAAATATAGGTAAAGTACCAAAAGTAATCATTGTGCAGATTGGTCCATTTCAGAATAATATATATGATATGTTTTATAATGATTGATCATGAAAGTGTTCTCAAAGCTGGTGAAGGTGCAGCTAGTTGTAATGACTTTGTAGACTGCAGGGTAGCTGGTGAATTTACTGCAGGTGGAACTAAAGTTTGATTTAACACTTGGTTATATTTCACATCATTCATCCACATCTGTGAGGTAACTAAAGGTATTAAATAAATGTAGTGGAGTAAAAGTACATTATTTACCTCTGAACTGTAGTGGAGTAGAAGTACTAAGCAGCAACACATTTAAATATTCTAGTAAAGTACAAGAACATTTTACTCAAGTACAGTACAATATAATAACATGATTGTATATATTTCATTTATTTCACATTAAAATAAAGCAATGTTAATTCGGTTTACAATTTGTTTAGTTTTTCCCTTTAAAAAATAACAAAAAGTACCAATAAGAATACCTTTAAAGTACCGGATCGATAAGCAGTATGGATAAGAGCAGGCCCGCCCCTCCCTACACGCAGATCACGCAGACTGAGTGGGGCCTCATCTTGTGGAGGGGGCCTCATCTGATGCGCAAATGCGGCGCGCCACAGTTTCACGCGCGGTAGGGGTGTAACGGTACACGTACCCGTACCGAAATTATTCGGTACGGGCCCTTCGGTTCGGTACACGTGTGTACCGAAGTGTACCGAACGAATATAACGTTAAACGTAAAAAATTGAGAATGTGAACAACTTCTTGGAAGTAATCTCAGGTGCTGCGTCGCAGCATTCAGAGTAATTTGCTCCCATTGTGTTCAACGCGTCATAGAGCGAGCAAGTCATTTCATTGGACGAGCTGGTCAGAGGGATGCGTTCAAATGTAGTCAGTAATTTGAGGAACTGTCGAAATGGCGAACGCAGATAGAGTTGAGCTCGAAAATCCTCCAGCATCATTGAAGTCTCCGGTTTGGGAACATTTTGGTTTCGCAGTTACGTACAAGGATGACGGACAAAGACAAGTGGACCGAACCAAAGCTGTTTGTCGGCATTGTTCAACTAACATTGGTTACGCGGCTGGCAATACATCACACTTGCACACTCATTTGAAAAGGCATCACCCGAATGTGAATATCACCGGTACCAAAAGACTGAAGTGCAAACCCAACTCCCACTAGCATGTAAGCCTCCACCACTCGCAAAAACTTCAGACCGAGCCAAAGCTATTACAAATGGCAAATATCCTTATGTTGCCATGTTAGCAAAGCGCTACCTGGCTGTATCTGCTACTACCTCTATCCCTAGCGAGAGGGTGTTCTCCACAGCAGAAGACATTGCTAGTGCCAGCAGATCTGCCCTTTCGGCAAGCAATGTGGACAAGTACATTGAAAATACAATGACAAGCAAGTCCTAATGTCAAACTGGCTGCTTAGGTACAGTACAGTTCAAATACAGATTATTTCAGTTCATCGAAAAGCTGCACCTTAAATGTTCATTTTATTTTATATTTATTTGAGTGAATATTCACAGTTTAATAATAATTAAAAACCCAAAACTAATAGTTTATGTTTTGTGAGTACTAGTACAGTAAAGTTCAAATACAGATTATTTCAGTTCATCGAAATGCTGCACCTTAATGTTTATTTTATTATATTTTGTATTTATTTGAGTGAATACATTATTCACAGTTTAATAATAATTAAAAAAAAATATGTTATGTTTTGTGATAATTTTTTCTGCTGTACCGAAAACGTACCGAACCGAACCGTGACCTAAAAACCGAGGTACGTACCGAACCGAAATGTTTGTGAACCGTTACACCCCTAACGCGCGGGTGGAGTTAATCTACTGACGGGAGAGCAGGCAAATGGGAGTGGCTCAGTCAGAACTGACAGCAGAGTTAGCACGGAACACACAAGCAAATAAAATAAGAATGATATGAAAAAAAGGAAAACATAACCCATTACGCTTTTTGCTTTATAAAATATTCACCCTCGGATGTCCTGAGCAATTGGCAATGTAACTTGCTTTAGCTTGACAGTGTACGTACATGTCTGATAGAAACTTACAAGATGCTGTCTCTCACACACCCACTCAAACCCCCCAACACACACATATAAAGTACAACAAAGCCGTAAGCTGAGAATCTGTTCTGCATCATAACTCACTGCTCCCTCTGAAAACACTGAGGCACAGGATCACGCCATGCCTCATATTGCATATTGCATAATGCAAAGTTATGTCACTATTTAGCATCCCGTCGGTAAATATCCGGAGTTATAAACTGAAATGGCACAGCAATCATATTGAGATTGAAGTGTATTGTTATGCCACGCACCATTTCTTGGGGTAAACGGTTTCTTTGTTGCCAGATTCTGTGAGTTCCTGGAGAGTAGCGCCTGCATTGACTCCTGCTGGGACAATGAGTTTTTAAACCTCCAGGATTAGTGGAGCCCGACGCCTGAGACTAAACCAGCGGAAACACTGCTGATCACATCATGGGATGCTAGGAGAGTTTAGGTCTGTTACCATTGTGACAAGGTCATGTTAGCCAGCAGTTGTTCACGGCTCAGCAGACAATTATGTTAGAACAAGCCATGACAATGAGGCAGAAAGGAGAGATTGTGTGTGCGTGTGTGCGTGCGTGCGTGCGTGCGTGTGTGTGTGTGTGTGTGTGGTCAGTCATGTAATGGACTAATGTGAACAGAATATATGTCTTCATGTAGCTTGAGTATCTGCCTCACTGCCCATTGCTCACTTATGACTGCCCGTTCAGAACAAAGTGAGATTGAAAAAGGTAATTTGAAATGACATCCAACTGCCCACTTCTCCAGATATTCATGCCAACATCTCAAAATAGCCCCTCAGCCTCTGGGCTGGCAGTAGGAGGGCCAGGCACACTCATGACTTACATAGTTGGCCTGTGAAATAAAGTAGATTCAAATCTTATTCAGACATTTCAGAACATTTTATTCGTCCCGCAGCAGGGACATTTACATAGTTACAGCAAAGGTACAGAGAAGATAAAAGGCAACAATAAAAAGTGTAGATTAATATATTAAATAAAGGGGCACATGTTAATTAAATAAATAATAACAAAGAATACATTTATAGTAAAAAAAAAAAGTGAACATATAAAGGTATTGAAGTAGTAGCCTGTAATATTAATAAATTGTAAAAAAATTAAAAAGGTCTATGTTGCAAAGAGGTTGTATTTCTCTTTAGCAGAGTACTTCATTTAATTACTTCAGTAATTAATTATCTCATCATATCAAGACAATGATATCATATAAGACATAATAACCTAGTTGTGTTTTTATTATTATTACAGGCCTTTGCAGTTACTTGGTGGCAATACAGAATTGTATTTTATGTAACGGTATTATTATGATATTGCAGTCAACTGTTGGTTATCATATCGACATGCATGATTTTGTTCTCATATATTGCATAGCTGTATGATAAGAGCTGGTTTATTATATATTGTATGTTGGTTCCATATCTGGAGAGATGGAGGGTGTGGTGGAATTGCAGTCGCACATGCATTACCAGTAGAACAATTGTAATGCATAACCTTTTGGTTAGGAAATCACTGCTGTATTCTATGGTATTATATGATATGATATGGTGTTGCATATATGTATATTTTTGTTGGCCGGTCACAAAGTCACCATCACGAGGGTTCCTTTTACTAAATGTCAACTTTTACATTCGATTTTGGAATATTGGTGAAAATGAGATCCGTGCAAACACACGTTTACAGTATGATACTAACGTGTTGTTCAGCAAGATGATCTTCACATATTAACCCCACTTTTGAAGCGTAAATGCAATCAGCAACATTTATAGCGGAAGTAAAGCTGCCCCTCTAAGCAAAAGGTGGACTTGTATTAGTGTAGTAGTCTCATTAATCACTAGTTAGCGACCGCAGTTTTTTAAGACGAGGAAAAGCTTAGAGAATTTACCAGTGGGTCGTATACCGACACATTTTATGTCGTAGAACAAAACGTGAAAACTTCGTAAGCTTGTGTTAACCGCAGACCTTATTTCAGGTACCAAAACATCATCAACACATTGTCTTCAAGACAGAAGGGCCTAGAAGTTGTTATTCTTTTATTTAAGAAATAACGCACCATAAAACCATATGCTTTGCCCTGTAAATAAACGGATATATTTTTTTCTCAGAGCATCAACTTGGGAAGAGTGTCTTCTCATGTTGAGAGTTTGAACAGAGCCACACTTCCTCCTGTTTTCTCTTAACACTCTCGATGGGGAAGAAGAGCTAAGGGGAAGGATATGCAATGATTTTGCCTCCTTTTTCACTGACAAAATTCAGAAAATCAGACAAGCAGTCAGTGCCTCTACATCAGGTATAGCAAATGTGTTGTCCCTATGTCCACCTAATATCAATTCAAACACCATAACACAATTCCATCAGATTAATGATAAAAACCTAGAGGACATTATTCAACTTCTGAAATCCTCCTCCTGCTGCCTTGATATTATTCCAACAGGATTTTTCAAAGATGTTTTTCATTGCATGGCCTCAGATCTACTTCATATAGTAAACAAATCTCTTCACTCAGGTATTTTTCCACAGGCCCTGAAAACTGCAGTCATTAAACCGCTCTTAAAAAAGAATAATCTAGATGCTTCAGTAATGAACAATTACAGGCCCATATCAAACCTCCCATTTCTAGGTAAAATCATTGAAAAAGTTGTTTTTCAACAGTTGAGTAATTTCTTGCATTGAAATAGTTGTTTCGATGTGTTCCAGTCAGGCTTTCGTCCAAACCACAGCACTGATACTGCTCTTGTAAAGGTCTTCAATGACATCCACTTAAACACAGACAGTGGCAGAACTTCAGTGTTAGTATTATTAGATCTCAGTGCTGCGTTTGACACTGTTGACCACAACATATTACTCGACCGACTAGAAAACTGGGTGGGACTTTCGAAAACAGTTCTAAATTGGTTTGAATCCTACCTAAAGGACAGAAACAACTTTGTTTCTATAGGTAAATACACATCTGAGTTGACAAATATGACATGTGGGGTACCTCAAGGCTCCATCTTGGGGCCTCTTCTCTTTAACATCTACATGCTACCACTGGCTCAGATAATGAAAAACATCAACATAAGTTACCATAGCTATGCGGATGACACACACATTTACGTAACAATTTCACCAGGAGACTATGCTCCAATTCAAACACTGAGTAAGTGCATTGAACAAATCAATGACTGGATGTGTCAGAACTTTCTCCAATTAAACAAAGATAAAACTGAGGTAATGGTTTTTGGAGCCAAGGCAGAACGTATAAAAGTTAGCGCTGAGCTTCAGTCTGCAATGTTCAAAACAACAGATAAAGCCAGAAATCTAGGTGTAGTCATGGACTCTGACCTGAGTTTCAACAGTCACATTAAAACAGTTACTAAATCAGCCTACTATCACCTAAAGAACATATCTAGGATTAAAAGACTAATGTCACAGCAGGATTTGGAAAAACTTGTCCATGCTTTTATCTTCAGTAGACTGGACTACTGCAATGGTGTCTTCACAGGTCTCACTAAAAAATCTATTAGAAAGCTGCAGCTGATTCAGAACACTGCTGCTCGAGTCCTCACTAACACTAAGAAAGTGGATCAAATCACTCCTGTTCTGAAGTCTTTACACTGGCTTCCTGTGTGTCAAAGAATAGATTTCAAAATACTGCTGCTGGTTTATAAAGCACTGAATGGTTTAGGCCCAAAATACATTTCTGACCTACTGCTAAATTATGAACCATCCAGATCTCTCAGGTCTTCAGGGACTGGTCAGCTTTCTGTCCCCAGAGTCAGAACTGAACATGGAGAAGCAGCGTTCAGTTATTATGCTCCAAATATCTTGAACAAACTCCCAGAAACGTGCAGATCCGCTGCAACTCTGATTACTTTTAAATCCAGGCTGAAGACTTTTCTTTTTGCCGCTGCTTTTAATTGAACTATTCACATCTTACACTGCACTGTAACTTTTATCCATGTATTTTTTCTTTTAATGTTTATTTTATTATCTTTTCTTTTTAATGACTGATTTTAAATGCCATTGTCTTAATGTCTTTGTTTTTTGTAAAGCACTTTGAATTGCCTTGTGTTGAAAAGTGCTATATAAATAAACTTGCCTTGCCTTAAGTGATAGCTGTTCAATATTGCCATAAAAAAGGAAAGAGACAGAAAGAAAATCTGACAGGGTGACACACCAGCATGGACAGTGGAATTGAGACGTGGAGGTACTGAGACGACATGTTCCTATATCTCATACTGACAGACACTGGCCCAATTCCAAACTGACCCTTACATCCTTGCAATCTGTGAAAGAGAAAACTCTGTCTGTCCTAGGAAACACAGACAACATGCCTAGGAACTGTCTTAACATTTCGTAACGGTAGGTTCAAACAGCTCTTGGGCCAAACATAATAAATAATGAAAATATATCTTTAAAACATCTGTATTGTCATTTATTTTCTCATTTTTAAATCTGATGTTTATGAGCTGCTTGGTTTTTACAACAGCTTCTGAAAATATACAAAACTTTACATTTAAATCAGTTTTAAGTCTTCTGTTTTTTAGACTACACACAGCTACACATGATCCTAAGAACACAATCAAGATGTTAACATAACCATATAAATTGTCTATCTGATTTTGTAGTAAATGTTTGCACGGAAGTCTTTGTATGGAGCGTGTTTCATGATGGCGCAGCTGTTTGGGTCAGCATGGTTGCAGACTTGCTGTTGAAAGGTTTAAAGCACCTCCACTCCCTGAGTCCCTGCTTGTTGGTTTGGAACAGCACCTAATGTGCCATCACAGAAACGCACAATCGGAGAGGAAGTGAGCGGTTGTAGGTGTCGGTTTGGATTTGATGCGGCATTGGCAGCTGTGGCTCAGGATGAAGAGAGGTTCGTTGGACAATCCTCGGCTCTTCCAGTCTGCATTTAGAAGAGTTCTTGGGCTAGAGACTCAATCTTAAATTACTCCCCAAGGAACACCCTTTTGTATATGAGTGTGTGAATGAGCTTTAGATTAGATTCTGATGAGCTGTTTGGTGCCTGCCATTCCTGTGTGAATGGTGAAATGTAGGCATGTATTGCAAAAGCACTTGGAGTGGATGAAATGCTAGAAAGGTGTACATACTTTAAGCGTCCTTGGGTTTATGAAAGGCGCAATGTGGCAGTGTCACTGTGTTTATATATGCTTACAGTGATGCAACTTAATAAGCAAGTCACCTCCTCTAGTGTGTGTGTGTGTGTGTGTGTGTGTGTGTGTGTGTGTGTGTGTGTGTGTGTGTGTGTGTGTGTGTGTGTGTGTGTGTGTGTGTGTGTGTGTGTGTGTGTGTGTGTGTGTGTGTGTGTGTGTGTGTGTGTGTGTGTGTGTGTGTGTGTGTGTGTGTGTGTGTGTGTGTGTGTGTGTGTGTGTGTGTGTGTGTGTGTCATGTATTCAAATTAGTTTGATCCTTTGTCATCCCAGATAATAAATAATAGGGGACCATTCCCTCTGGCAGCCAGCCAGCCGTCTGTTCACTGCACAGAGCACACGCACATACAGAAGAAATACACATACACTGCTGCTATAATTGAATACAAATAAATAAAGAATGCCTGATTTACCTACCATAAAAACACAGAACAGACATAGCAAGTACTGTTATTGATCGGGCAGCAGTATATGCATCATAAACAAAGTGTGTTGCCACAGGGCACATTGATCTTAAACTAGCATGGAGTAAATTAGTTTGGTTCTTAATTGACCACCTTTGAATATTAGGTCAGTCAATTCCCTGCTTGTGAATGTTTGGAGCTTCTGCGTGTCTTACAAAAAGGGTTTGCTAACAAGTGACTCAAAGAGACTACTCAAAGTCATCACTCTGAACATTAGCCGCCTTTAGCTTAGCGGTGGTGACATGAAGTCAATACTGATTGGATTTACACTTCACATATCCTAATAGTTAGTATGTGGAGAATATCCGGCTGAACAGAACATGTAAGAATCAAAAATGTGTGTTTAACACATATTCTATTTTCTGCAACGTTCCAAAATGCAATGGAAAAATCTTCCCATCAAGGTAACACTTGCAATGCTAACTTCCGTGGATGTTTGGTTTCTTTAAAAACGCCTGTGAAAATGAGCATTTATATTCAAGCAGATGGGTTTAAATTGGAGTTAGTTGAAAAGCCGATGCATCTCATTCAGATGCTTAAGGGTGCGTTGCGTGTCTGTATCAAAAGCATAAGTATGTTATGGTTGCACGTCACCTCCGCTAATCTAAAGACGCACTCATTTGGTGTGATGATGTTTACTAGTGTATTTGTTAGCAACCGCAGTTTAGAAGATAGGAGCTTGTAACATTCACAGGTGGGGTATTTTGACATAGTTTGTGTTGCAGAAAAAAACGAGAACATCTCTTCAGCTTGTATTAACCAAAGACTATGGTTGGGCGCCACATTTCATGCTTTAAAATAATGCTAACTTAGAGATGAGGATCTGGAAATTGCAAAATGCTAACTTATTACCGGGTTTTAGGATTCGTTCCTGTACGACTCTTTAGAGACACAACATTGATGTGTCACCCTGCCTAGTCTTCATGCTAAGCTAGGCTAATGAGCTACTATGTCAAGCTCAACATGGTATGCACAGGCTAATGAAATAGATGATGTGTCCCACCTCAGTCTTTCTGAGTAGCCTACATTACAAACAATAGCAAATACATAACATGAACACGAGTCAGTTTTACATAAAGACACTTTATTAGCTTATACATACATCTCTGGTTATAATAATTAGTTATATAATACAAGAAGTCAAAAATAATAACTGTAGTTATATATTTATAAAACTAAGCAGATATACTCTTGACTTTTAGAAACATAAAGGTCTTTGATAATATATTATATATTTAGTACTTGTTTCATCTCTCACCAAATCTAGAAAAAAGGAAAGGGTGAAGAGGTTATACAATATGGATTCAGGATGAATGTATATGTGTTTCAGTCTGTATGTGTGTTGTGAGCCACTGTGTCTGCACCTAGTCAAATGTAAAATGTTCCACGAATCAAGTTTAATGAAGACAACAGACCTTGATCATTTCATCTGGTACTGACAAAACTGAAAATACTTTTCTCAAGATAAAGTAAACATTCTGGAATAAATCAGCTCATATTTTCTGGCGAGGAAAGACATCAGCTAATTCTAATCCTGCTAATGCTAAACTTCCTGTCAAGAGATGTGGAGGATCACCAATGGAAGATTTAAAGTATGTTTTGCTAACCACTACGTTTTTTTTGTTGGATCCTGTACTGAAAAGCTCCACTAACCCATCCCCAGTAAATCTGTTTTTTAAAGATGTAATAGACTCAAAAGATGCTTCTGAAGCTTAGAAACTTCAAGAAAAACTATTTATTGAAAATTAGACCCAAATAGTTATCTTTGTATTAGTAAACTGTTGCTTATTTGACTGACAATAATGGCAACTTTTTTCAGCAAAATATTTTAATAGAAAACTGCTATGACATGTACTGGTTAAATAAGACTTAGGAAGGTCTTCAAAAACAAGAATGTATTATATCTGACTCGTAATGCTTCTGCAAGATTGAATGCAGTAATGCAGTACAAAAACAGATCTGTAATTTAATTAATAAGTAAAAATAAGTGCAATTTATACCCATTTGTGGTAAAAAAAGATTAGATATTTTTCTCAAATCAATCAGGAAATGATTAGTTTACCTAGATATGTTATCAGAAATGGACTGTACATTTATTCTTCATAGATAACGAAACCGAAACATAGTGTTGTTGTATATATGTCTTCTGGCTTCTATACTATCTCCTTAACATGTTCTGACAAAATATTGCAAAAGGCATGTTGTCTGTATTTGAATACCTGGAAGTGTGGAAAGTGACAAGCACACACGCAGCACAGTATACTGCATATGACTGAACACTGACACAAGGTTTAGGATACTCTAACACTGTCAATATAGGAACAGACCTTGACACAAAAGCATGAAGAATGAAAGCAGATATATAGTAAAACATTTCTCCTTCCATAAACAACATTACAATTCCTCCACACATCCCTTCAGTATATATGTCTTCTCTCTGGAACCCCTAAAGTTACAGCACACTGGGTAAATGCCTTATAAATACACAGGAAGTGAACTTCACATAGAGGCTAAGGATACTTCAAAATATGGCAACAAACCGTATTTACTTCAAATGGAGGTCAATTCCGTTAATGCTGGTTACTGTATTGTACATTGTGTTATGTTTGCGAATTATGCTGTAAGCCTGAAATCTTTCAAGTAAATAATTTGTGTTTATTGCGATCGCTCTTTAAGTTTTGTATGTTTAGCCATCATTTCTAATAACACTCTTCTCACCAATATTAGGGCTGCATTTAACTTCATTATTGTTTATTCTGCCTAAAATGACTAACACTTACCAATACACCACTTGGCAGAGGCTAAGTTGACGTTTTTAAATGAATTGCTGAGATCTGGGAATGAAGGGACATGGCTAACAAGTGTGATGGGAAAATAAACTCAATTGCTCAGTACAACTTTAAAGAAACCTCTAATTCCACCCCAGTTTGTCTTATTCATGCTGTATTTTTAACACAGGCCAGTCATTAGCAGCTCTAACCATTGAATATGTCAGGTACAGCACCTTGATCTTTTATGGAGGTTGTGCTAGTTTGCACAAATCCACTAAATCTGCAACTGGACATGTTGTGTTATTTGCTCACCTTGATCTGCTTACAAAGCAGTACCAATTATATCCAAATCTTGTCAAGCACACTCAACAAAGCTTTGCTAATGATGAAAAAAATTAAAACTGTATTATAAAAATGTTTGAATATTAAAGCCTTTCACTGGTGAAAGGCATAAGCAGCAGTGAGAGTTATACAGCTCCGATGACAGGGATCAGATATCTGTAACTAGCGAGTTATATCGTTATATCTTTAATGTTCTCAGTAAATAGTTTTGCCTGTAAGTTGTCAAAATATGTCAAAAATCCTGACCACAATGTCACACAACCATAATGTGCTAAATGACCGGCAGTTTGACACTCAGTAAAAAAATATATTATTGGTTCAGAAATTATTTAAATCGTTGGCAGTCAATTCTCTGTCAATACATCAATACCTTGTTGCACAGAAAAGGAACATAGGAACTCCACACCACCAGAGATTTAAACGCTGAAAATGTACTTTGGCTTAAAACAATAACTGGATTGTGTGACCATAGTTTTCCTGTGCAGTGAGGGATTACTATGGACATGTGTGCACTTACTTTCATTGTAACCTCAAATCTATATGAACTCAGTTTCTTGCAATGTTGGAGCAATACTTCCGTTTCGCAGATCTCAGCAATTACTTTGGTGATTACAATGCTACTGTGTATGAGGCTTGGCCAGAAATGTAATAAACCAGATTTATCATTTTAACCATATTTAAAATGACCTATTTGTGCTTTATTTCCAGGACTATAATGACTTCATAAAATACCTTCATCACATGTTGCATCTAAACTACAAATATTACAGCTGTAGTAATTGTGGGGCTGTAACTTAAACTTTACTCAGTGCCGTTCTTTAATCCAGGCGATCTCTGTCTTTCCAAAGAGGTAGGAATAGTTTGTTGGCAACACAAAGACTCTCAGCTGTCATATTTATTTTTCTCTCTTCATTGTGACGAGTCTCTGTCTGGTCGAATAATAACATTCAGTCTTTGTTCTGGTGGTCCACGGGATATGCATAGCAACAGCAGCAGCAGCAGCAGCAGTAGGGCAAAGAGAGTGTATCCAGTTTTTTGTTCACCTTGTTTTTATCATCTGCTCACTGCTTGTTTTTCATTATAATTTCTCCATATATGCCTCGATCCATTTGTCCTTCTTTCCTTCCATCCCGCTAACAACCCTCCTTCTGGTCCTCGGGGTGTGTGTTTTTGCAGCAGCATCTGATCAAGAGGCATGTCATGGTCAGGAAGCATCAAAGCTGAAAGACAAGAAGGAAACCAAGCAATTACTGCATGTGTGTGTGTGCGTTTTCTGTGTGTGAGTGGAGCCTGTGGTCAGCAGAATGCAGAGATATGTCCTTTCCAGGTAAAGATGGAGGATGATTTATTCAGCTATTAGGAACTGCTTCATCATTAAATATTAACCCAGCGCCATCACTCACCCTGAGGCCGAACCATTAAGGCACGGGTCACACCAGGGTGACCTCTCTCACACACACACACACACAAATACACACGCACGCAGTAAACATGTTTTTCAAATGTCAACTTTGATCAGTCATTGTTTTTTTCTGAAGATTTGATATTATAAAGCAATACTCATTGAATTTGAAATGAAGTTTTCGGGGCTTTTAGGGCGATATTGCCATTTCCAAAGTCAGTATTGTTTTTTGTATTAGATCAAAAAATCATGTTTTTCTCTTTCCTCCCAAGTGCTCCCAGAAGCATTTGCAAGATTTAACTTCGCCCAAAAGAACGACCAATCAGAGAAGGGAGTTTTTAAATACAGTGTCAATCAATGTTTGTGATAAAGGTCAACACTGATCAAATTTGAATCATAGTCCGCTTCATTTATTATGTATCGCTTAAAAATGTTTAAAGTAGAAATATTTTGATCGTTTATCTGCAAAAATAGAGATATTTCACCCTGCTTTCAACCTGAAAACAGTCTAGACAAAACCAATCACATGCCAACAGCCTGACAAAGCATTTCACAGCTAAACAGTAAACCAAAAACATTTTGTAAAATAATTTATGCTGGAAATAGTCAATGCAGTAACTATGGGTTCATAGAGCTAACATGTATGTGACTCACCTGTCCCAAAGATTTACACTCCGACAGGAATTGGTGCAGCAACCAGCAGATATCAGAGCTGCAAAAGGAAATCACAAGAAATATTTAGTAATCACATCAATTCCAGCACTCATGGTCAAACATATGATTTGTGTGTGACTAAGGCCCTAGCCACATGGAAACGAAAACGAAAACGAACCGAATCCGATATCAAAAAAGTCTTCCGTCCACACGCAATAGGCACCAGATACGTGTCCGTCCACACGAGACCGCTCGACCCGCTGTAGTACATATGCCGGGCCTGTAAGTGGCGCTGTACTTCCGCCACAAAATACACCAAAAGCAGCGAAGAAGACTTCCCGAGCATGCATGGTTGCCCTTCTGTTTATTCTCCGCGCTGGATTTAGCAGCAGAGGTAGGGAGAGGCAGGGCTCTGGCTCTTTCTCTTTTTCTCCCTCCCCGAGGCAAGCGTGTGCTCCTGCTGTATATCTCTCCGGTAGTCCACCAGCAGATGAAAAACACCCACCTCTCCGCCTCTTCCAAGGGACGAGGGAACTGTGCGGCAGAGTTTCCGGACAAAATTAGAAAAGTGCCGGTCAAAGGTGAAATGAATAACGACTCTATATAACAGGGGTGGGGAACCTTTTTCCTCTCAAGGGCCATTTCAATTTTTTCAACATCCTCCGAGGGCCGTACAAAGTATTGACCTCTGCTTAAAAAAACAAAAATCACAGCCCATTCATTTCGCCTTTCTTTCATGCTGTGCTAAGAAAAAGCAACCTCTTAATCCAGATATCTCACTATGACTCACGCATGCATGCATGCACGCACGCACGTGCACGGTTGTGGCATGACCACCAAAACAGAAAGATGTGGACACAAGATGTGGGCAAATGTATTTAGTTTCCTATCCATGTGGACATGATTTAAGTGAGGGGGACCTAACCACCTCTAGGGGGGTCCGGTGGGCATGCTCCCCCGGGAAGATTTTTTTTTTTAAATGTTGAAGTTAAAAGCATCAATCTGGTGCACTTTGAGAGCAACATTAAGATATCTATGGATACATCTCTCATCACCCATATGAAACAGAACTGGAGGCAGATTTATTTCTTTATGGATATTTTACAAATCACTCTTTCAAACTGTATTCTTGTTTATTAATAACAACTTTTTTTTTACTGTCATATAGTATTTTATACCCGTTTACTTTATTCTCTACTATAATGACCATATAAAGATGTGCCTCTACCTCACTGGTTGGAGAAAAAGCTTCTTATATTCGTTAGCATAGCTAGCTAACCAGATGCTAATAACAGTAAAGTTATTGACTGTATGATCAGTATGACAGATGAACAGATCGCCACTGGGCTTTCAACTAAAGACACAGCCACGCAAAAACTGCAGCATGTGTACGGCTCTTTATGGGTACTGCAATTTTTGGAAGTGCCGGAGCAACATTCTGGTGCTCTCCGTCAGCACTAAACCCCTGTCAGACGAGTATGGGCATAGATATGTCTCATAATTATTTGTGTCAACATAAAAATAATTTGTGTCTCAACATTTACAACTTTCGATCAGGCATTTGTAAATCCATTTTGTATTTGTGGACCAAAAATGCGCATGCGGATCTCAAATCTCTGCTCGTGGATCTCACATTTCTGCTTGTGGATCGTCTTTTTACACACCCGGAATTTTGAGACATATTTTCCGCCGGTCACTTCTAAAATCTACTCGTGTCACTCGGTTATTTTCGGAAACCACGTGATGGCCTGCTGATGACGACATTTCCGCATGATTTCAAAGTAAGAGCATGATGGTTTGTAATGCGCTGTTTTTTTATTATAATGAACAGCGGAACTTTAGATGCATTCTTTATCACCATCATCATCATCATCATCATCATCATCATCATCATCATCATCATCATCATCATCATCATCATCATCATCATGTTATAGTGATACAGTTAGTTTGTGTTAGTTTATTGGATCAATACAGCATATATCGAGCACTTTCGTTGATGTTGAAGTACAGGCTATACGCCACTTTCGGATCCCGGGGGGAGCAGCTGGCAGCGAAGCAGCCCAGATAAAACTCTTTCTTCATTGTTTGTTGTGTATTCAGTCAAGTGGGCCAAAGTTACAAAGCACTTCACATCTTATTAATCGGCCTAATTTTACTTTACCAGTGCAGTAATAAAGTAATCTGTAGAAAAGCACCGTATTTAGGTTAGCCTTCATAGTAAGGCTACGTTAAATGTTATAATTAGGGTTGGGTATCGTTAACGGTTTCAAATCAGCATCTCTTAGCCAAAAGGTTTAAATGAATAACTCAAATAAAACTCCAAACATCTTTCATTGTGTTTCAAAGCTCTTTTAGTTTTAAACCTGATGTTTATAAGGTTCTTAGTTTTTGCAACGGTCTGTATATATACACAACTTTATAATAAAATGCACACATTTACCTTTTTCTAGACTAAACACAGGTACGATCCTAAGTTAAAAACATATGAGGTTATCATGAGGTTGTTAAAGGAATGGTATGCTCATGACACTCATTTTTAAATAATTATCATCCGATAAAACAGACCAGTCTCTGCCAGTCTTTTTTTTTTTTTAATCCGATGACATTATCAGTGATTTTAAACTGATTATATACCGAAATAACATCAACACTGTGGGCGCCGCCATTTTCCGGACGTGACGTAAACCATGCGTTTGGTTTTCGAAGACACGTTGATCTCCATGTTATTTACTGTAGTTTCTCTATTCAAATATGCCTCACTGTATCGCAAAATATTGCCATAATTCTGATAGGAACAATCCACGGAATGCTCGGTTCCATCTGTTGCCAAAAGGTAAGCGTAAGAAGTACATTCGGAGGCAGTGGCTAGAGAAATGTGGCCGGCCCGAACCGAGAGATTCACAGGCTCATGTATGCAGCGAACATTTCAAATTTCCGGACGACTACTCTGAGAGTATGATGAAACATAACATGGGATTTATGGAACAACCATTACTTAATGGAGATGCAGTACCATCGGTCTTTCTGGTGTCATCACCGACCAGGACACCAGTTCGGCCAGTTGAGAAATCGCCCTCTGCAAGTGTGAAGCGACGGAGGAGCAGAAGTAGTGCTCGGAGTAAGAATAAGGTATGTTATAGCGCATTTCCATTGCAGCGGCTAGCCCCGTTTTAACGTCCTTTAGCGTCCAGGCCAGGACAGTTTTTGGTGGCATTTCCATATAGCGTAGTACCGGCTAGTGTGTATTTCCCCCCAGTTTTTTCCGGCCCCATAAAATCGTGATTCTATGGCCAGGGACAATGAAGCAGAGTGTGCTAAACTAGAGAGGGAATCGCTAGCAAGGGTGGTACTACATGCATACATATAGTATCTTATATCATCTTCCTATTATACACACATGCATTTCCAAACATTTGGACTACCTATGTTGCAAATGTATTATCTTTACACACGGCATCTATTGCACGTCTGTCCGTCCTGGGAGAGGGATCCCTCCTCTGTTGCTCTCCCTGAGGTTTCTCCCATGTTCCCTTTAAACTGTGGGTTTTCTTCGGAAGTTTTTCCTTGTACGATGTGAGGGAATAAGGACAGAGGGTGTCGTATTGTCATACTGATATGTATGGCTGAATTTCCCCATCCAATCTCTTCACATTGGTCAAAAATTCTTCCTCTGCTGACGAGTCCGAACTCAAATACTCCGCCATGTTTCCGTGTGTTGACAAAGTGAACGCATGGATGACGTCACGACCATCACGTGACTACTGAAAATGGCAAAAATGGCGGCGGCCAGACGGAATATACAGGTCTTGTTAAAAAAGAGCTATAAAATCATTATTTACCGGGGAATATCGCTGATTTCTTCAGGGTATGGTTTAAACATAACGTTTCACTAAATACTGAAGTTTTGATTCATTATCTAATGAGTGGACCATTCCTTCAACATCGCAATTTATCAGTGGATGTTTGCTGGAACTACTTGTAAACAGCGTGACTCCGGTCAGGTAGAGACCGGTCTCAAGTCAGCACCGCTGCAGACTCGCTGTTTGAGGGCTCGATAGCCCACTCCCCCTCCACACTCGTTGGCTTGGAACAGCCCTCAATATGGCGGACCCTCCGCGTGAACGCGCAAACGGAGGGGTAGGGTGTAGGGGGCGGTTTGGGAATGGGCCGGAGTTCACTCCATCACGGAGGGGTAGGGTCGAGGGAGTGGTTTGGGATTGGGCCTTCGTGTGGCCGGTCTTTTTTCTTCTTCGTGTGTGATTATTTGACAGATAAGAACCACACAACTGCATTAGCGGCCGCTGTCGCCCTCTGTCGGCCGTCAGCGCAACTTAAATGATGACGTTAAACAATTATTTTTAAAGGGCCGGTGTTATGCCGTCGGTTGAAGCCTTGCCGTGGATTGAAGCCCTGTTCGCGGGAACGTGCAAACGTGACGTCATCGCCTGTATTGAGCGTTCGCCGTTTTTTCACCCTTTTCAAAGCTTTTTTCTCTCTTTTGAATGATATATCAGATTAAACAGCAAACGGCTGAATAAATAATGTGCATACAATTGCGAGGAGGCTCGTTTTAAGTACACGTTTTTCAGATCTGTCACAATCTTCGTATTGGAATAAACTTCCGTGTTTGGGTGTATAGTCCCACTCTGTTATATTCCTCCTTCCTACAGAACAGACAATGACAGGATAATATGTGATTTGTCAATAGTCCTATTTCTTAAAACCTTCTCTGTTGTTTAAGTGTCTGATAACCACGAATAGTAAGCAATGATATAACAGTAATGATATCACATGACACTGTGTTATTTTCAATCAAGCCTAAAAGATAATGTGTTCAAAGTGGCTTCACTCACTTGAATTGCTCCTTTGAATATCATTTTTATATATCCCTACTCAACACATGTTTGTATTGTAATGCCACTCCTATTTTTTTTTAAATTGTATTTTAAGGTGATATTGAATGCTTTGAAAGGTGCCCTAAAATAAAGTGTATTATTGATCTTATATCTGTGCCTCTATTACATTACATTTCATTTTCTATCACACTATTAATGTTCCTTATTTTAGACTAAGTTAATCCTGGTGTCAATAGGGAAGATCTGCACTGTTCTCTACATAACATGTTCAGAGCAGGTATTTCTCCTGCCGGATTTGGAACCCCCCCTATATCTTTCTCCAGGATAGTCACAACTTCACCAAAATCACACTGGTGCTTGCTGTTCCCCTCTAGTTTGTGCTCACAAAAGCATTTTACTCTGGGCCCAGCAAGTGAAAAACTAAAGAGGGGCTTCAAAATCCGGCAGATCAGGTGTTGGTGCTGCCGGATTTGGAACCCCTCCTATATCTTTCTCCAGGATAGTCACAGTACACTTTATTTGAGGGTACCTTTCAAAGCATTCAATGTCACCTTAAAATACAATAAAAAATTAAATATGAGTGGCATTACAATACAAACATGTGTTGAGTAGGAAACCACAGAGGAAAATGACATTCAAAGGAGCAATTAAAGCCAGTGAAGCCAGTTTGAACACATTATCTTTTAGGCTTGCTTGAAAATAACTCAGTGTCTGATATGTTATATCATTACTGTCATATAATTGCTTAATATTCGTGGTTATCAGACACTTAAACAACAGAGAAGGTTTTAAGAAATAGGACTATAATGACAAATGACATATTATCCTGTCATTGTCTGTTCTGTAGGAAGGAGGAATATAACAGAGTGGGACTGCACTCAAAAACGGAAGTTTGTTCCAATACAAAGATTGTGACTATCTGAAAAGTGTCCTTAAAACGAGCCTCCTCTCAATAGTATGCACATTATTATTCAACCGTTTGCTGTTTAATCTGATGGGAAATATATCATTCAAAAGAGAGAGAAAAGCTTATTAAACTAGACCAGTGTTTCTCAAACTTTTTCATACCAAGGACCACTTAACCAATAAAAAAACACTTGCGAACCACCTAACTCCACAAATATCCAAAAACACATTGTTTTTTACAAATCGCCTGAAAATTGTACAAACAAGTGGCAACATGTGTGATGAAGGTGTTTATCTGGGCTATATCATGCAATCGAAAGTGAAACTTAAGCTCGTTCCATTGCGGAGATATTCCCGCGAGAGTGTGGAAAACTTAAATAAATGTATTTATTTCAAATGTGAAATGTTACCAATATACTCACGGACCACTAGGGGGCGCTCACGGACCACCAGTGGTCCGCGGACCACACTTTGAGAAGCACTGAACTAGACGAACGCTCAATACAGGCGATGACGTCACGTTTGCGCGTCCCCGCGAACAGGGCTTCAATCTACGGCAAGGCTTCAATCTACGGCACAACACCGGCCGGCCGTCAACGGCCCTTGACGGCCGGCCGTCAACGGCCCTTGACGACCGGCCGTTCTGTGGTTCTCCAGATTCTACAGATGGCCAGTCCGCCCCTGCTTGCTGTCACTGAACTGAATATATACTGTATGTTGTGATCCCTGGCCATTTGCTAACGCTAGCTAATAAATAACCCTTCTTTAAAATACCAGGTAGCATACATTAAAAGATCACTATTTTATTTATCAGTATGACGTTTACTTGCATATGAAATGCAAAGGGCCTAAGCCAGTTCAACATACCTTAGATATATTTTTGTTATTTGGCTTAACTAAGCCTAACAAACGCAATCTAGCTAAATTGTCCAACAACGCTGTTATCAACTCTGTAAGTAAATGCAGGGTTTCTCAGTCCGGCTAGCAGTCCATTCACATGAAAGGGGCGGGGCTAGCAGCATTTGACCAATCGCAGACATGAGCATGCGAGCAGGCAGTGGGGCAAAATATGAAGTTAAACCTCATAAATCCATGAGTTAACACGCATCATCTAAGCTGACGAGACTATACTCAACATAGGGAAAACAGCTGGCAAAAACAGATCTCCAACTGTGTGAATGCAAAAACTAACAGGTTTATAAAATCACTGCCCCATCTAAAACACAAGTAGACCTGTCATTAATTACGTTTGAATGTTTCGTCACCTTTATGTGCTGTTCAAAACATACCCCAACCTTCCCACTTTAGATAATGGTTTTAAGTTTGGTCCTGATTTGTTGATTTTTTTTAACTCGTTGTATTGCAGCAATAATACACTGATGTGAATTATTTTACGTATGATACGCTGCTACAATATAACCGTTTCCATCAATTACAAGAGGGAAACTAGAGGCCTGCTGCACATGTTTAACACATCCAAGTGAGCATGTGGCAGAGCAGCTGTGAGGAGGAAGAGGAGCTGACCACTGACTGTGGTCATTTATCAACCCTCAAACACAGCTTAACCAGTGTGTGTGTGTGTGTGTGTGTGTGTGTGTGTGTGTGTGTGTGTGTGTGTGTGTGTGTGTGTGTGTGTGTGTGTGTGTGTGTGTGTGTGTGTGTGTGTGTGTGTGTGCATGTGTGCGCGTGTGCGTGTGTGTGTCTGATGAATATGCTAATTAGAGGCAAACACTGACAGTTCTTACTCTCCCTCTCTCCCTCTGTTCATACAACCATGCTGCCCTCTTTCTCGTGTTGACCTGCTTAAGGCTTCTGGTTGTGTCTCAGTGGTCCGGGCTGTCACACACACACACCTCTGCGTTGGTTCATAGCTGTGTGCTCTGCTTCGCTTCAATGCCCCTCGCTGAGTGTGTCAGAGAGAGTGATGGACGGAGGAAGGAAGGGATGGAGGAGAATAATAGTGAGTGTCATGGAGAAATAAAGAGAAGGGTAGAGTGTATTTAAGGTGTGTGAATGTGTGTGTGTGTGTGTGTGTGTGTGTGTGTGTGTGTGTGTGTGTGTGTGTGTGTGTGTGTGTGTGTGTGTGTGTGTGTGTGTGTGTGTGTGTGTGTGTGTGTGTGTGTGTGTGTGTGTGTGTGTGTGTGTGTGTGTGTGTGTGTGTTAGTTTCCAGCATATTTCTTGCAATTTGTTATGTTAAGGAAAGACGGAATACAGATAAGAGAAATAGAGGATCTCTTTGAACGACAGAACTGGCCTTCTGTTCACCATCAAAGGGAAGACACAAACACACACGCACACAAACAAACACACGGTGGTTAAGCGACAGAGCGGCCAGAATTTAAACAAAGTCTAATGTCTGTGGTGCACAATCATATTAAACACCCACGCAGCACACACACACACACACACCGATTTCAAAGCACAGTGAATATGCTGCATCTGTTTGAATACATAACTCATAACAGACTTGGAGCAGACACCTGGACAATTGTGTGTTTACACATCTACAAAGGGGTTTTAAATAAGTGTGTATAGGTGTGTGTGTCAGTGTCCATTCATATACAAAATGTTCCTGTGGTGAAATAAAAGGAAAAAAGGGCTTCAAAGCGGACTAGAGATGAATAGCCAGGGAAGCAGCTGTTGGCCTAGTTAGCAGGCCAGTCCTTAACATAGGACCCCTGATCACACTCATTCAGCTTTACAATACACAAGCTCATGCACGCTCACACACAGCCTGCACTTGAACGCAACATCACAAGGTAGCAGCTTCAGTCCAACTTTGTCTAAGACCTTTGCTCACCCCCTCAACTGTTGCACCATTGTCAGTGTATGTGTTTTATTGCATGTGTTTTTGCTTCTATTGCTTCAGCTGGGGCCTGTGTGTGTGTTTGTCACTGATTTCACTAAGATGTAGCAAACCATAATTCACAAGGCCTCTCAGGTCAACACCTGATTCATATTTTCAACTTCCTGACCCACTTAAGACATAAAGTCCCAATATTACATTTCATATGCAGAAAACCTGAAGAAGGGAAGGTGTTTACCTACAAATCTGTTACGGTGTGTGCAGGAAGCAGGACCCAAATGCAGATTCAAGTGTCAAAAATAACTCCTTTATTTCAAGGCTACACAATAAACAAAGACAGAACAGATTACTCACCGAAGACCACGTCAAAACACAAGACGAACCGACAAAGACAGACAGAACATGGCGCGTCGCGTCGGGCCGAACCACGCCCCTTAGCTGTGATATAATGAGCATATACCACGGCCTGTCGTGAGCTATTGCTTAAATATATCCCACTCATAGGACATTACAAATCAAATCTCATATGCAAAAATTAAAAAGCAAAAAACTACCATGGAGCTTAGACCCCATTTACACGCATACGAAACGCAAACGAACCGAATACGATATCAAAAATGTCTTCCGTTCACATGAGACCGCTCGAAAGTGCTGGAGACACTGTAGTACATATGCCGGGCCTGTAAGTGGCGCTGTACTTCTGCCACAAAATACACCAAAAGCAGTGAAGAAGACCCCGAGGCCGTTGTTGTGAGTGTGGACGGTCGGAGCATACAACGTTAGCTTAGCCGATCTCCATTTAGAAAACACGCATTTTAAAAGGTTTCGAGCCTGCCGTCTGTCTGCAGACTTGTCACAGCATTAATTCATGGTTTTTACTAACCGGTATCAGTATGTTGTTAATTCGGCATTATTTTTGAAACATGTATTACAATTAAATCACGGTAAAATATGTTCATTTTGTTTTAGTTGTAGCCCATTCAGCAGTCGAGAGTGTTTACGTCACAAGTTTAGCATATTCAGCCCGGTTGTTGGCCCGGTAAGAACCTCGATTTTGGAGGGCCAGAAAAAAGGTGAAAAAGTATGCGTAGCACGCTTAAACCGTGCTACGCGCTGCAGTGGAAATGCGCCATTATTATCATTATTCATCCTTTGAAATTACAAATACCCAAAGCAGATTTCAAGGAAATCCAGCCTTTTATATTACAGATACCTTGTCATAAAATGTAATTGTGACCAAATGGTATGTGTAAAGAAAGGCAAGCAACATTTTAATTTGATCCAGTGAATCTTTTAGGTGATTTTGAGGTGTGTCCTTTTTATTTTCACATGTTTATTTGAACAACATCCTAAATAACAGGAACAGGCCTTTTAGCAACAAAAAAAAACTGTGGGTAATTGATAGATAATATAAGTCATATTGAGGTAAAGAGATAAAAACAATTGAAATGGAATTTGCAGCACAGAAATGGTAGACAGAGGAGGGGCGGATGTGCGTGCTTCTCCCAGAGTTACTCAGTGATTCTGAAAGACGCAGCGACCTTCAGCTTCGCAGAGTGCTGCTATGACACATCACCAAGGTAAATACTGAGTGTTCATCGAACACAGTCACAGTCTGCGTCAGCCTGGCAATTTGTGTCACACACATTGTTAGTCGACCTCTCTTCAGTTCAATTAAAAAGTCTCAGTAATGGAGTTAGATTATTTCTCTGTTGGTCTGAAGGTTCAAGGTTCTCAAGATTCTGTACTTTGACATTCGAACATAGCTACAGTGTAGTTATGCCGATGCAATTCTTAGGTCACAGGCTTCCCCAACAGTGCAACACAATAACACAGATAAACAGACAAATATAGTGCAAGTAAATAGTAAATACAAAAAGAAAAATAGTTTAAAAAAGTGTTTAAAAAAGTGAAATAGTGAAGCAAAGGATATCGTTCTTCTGCCCACACATATTGACACACAAACACCCAATTTGATTTCCTGTTTTCCATCAACCGCAGACATACCAGTTGTCAGTAGCTGGGGGAACAGATTGTGGGGACTTAGCTGGAATTGAGGATCATGAAGGTCTGTTCCAAACACCCCACAGGGAATTCTCGCTGAGATAAGAGCCAGTGAACTCTGCCTTTGTTCTGCCCTGTTGGACTTTCATCCTAACATACCACGGCCGGATGAGGGAACACGCCCCCACATGGTGGAGACAGGATGAAATGTAGGTTTAATAATGCCCTTGGGGAAATTACATCATCACGATTTTAAGTCAAATTATGAAACAAACAAACTGAGACTAGATAGGAATGAATGAACAATAGAAGGGAAATGGTTTAGAACCGGAGTTAAAACGTTTAATTTTAAAGTCATTTTTACTGCTTTTTGGTATGTAATTAAAACATACTCATTACCTGTGTCCGTGTGTCCAATTATCAAAGTTCACAGAGTGCTTTATCATGACTGGAATGTAGTTGCTGGGATTCAAATACTTATATTCACACACTTTAATATCATAAATAAAAATCCTGAAGCTAAGTCAGCCTTATTGCTCCATTGATTTTGCAATGAAGTAATTATGATGGATGTTGTCTTGAAACCATCCAGTTTATTGCATAATTACATTTCTGGGTGGTATAAAAACACAGTAGTAAAATAAATACCTCAGCTGACTGTCTTGTCTTTTAAATACAATATGATGTTCAAATCCACAGAACCCAGAGTCTCATTTTGGAAAATGTTCAGATCTACTGACAGAAACGGTTGACCCTGTTGCTTTAACACTTAAAACTAGGGCTGTCAAACGATTACAATTTTTAATCAGATTAATCACAGCTTAAAAATTAATTAATCATGATTAATCACCATTCGAACTATGTCCAAAATATGTCATTTATTTATGTATATTGTTGTGGGAATGGAAAGATAAATGAAAGAAGGCGGATATATCCATTTAACATACAGTAGGCCTATCTATGTTTATTATAACATTTTTCTGCATGTCAAAATGAAAGGCAACCCACACACCTATCAATCATCAAACCGTGGGGTCTTAATTCATTACGTGTTGATTTCTATCAACGGGGGAGTACTTCAGGAAAGTCGACAGAGGGGGGGGGGGGGGCGCGCTAGTGGAGTACTTCGTGACCACAGAGTGTGAACGTTGTGATCAGCTGTTTTAGCGCAGTTCTCCAGTGAAGGGGGGGGAGTCTCCCTCCGCAGCCGGTTGGCGTAGTTTTGGCACAGTTCCGTTGTACGGACCGACGTTAACAGCAGCCCTGTCTGTGCACACGGAGACCGACTCTGTCGTCCGGTGATCTAACCGCCTTCTGGAAAAGCTTCACAAGTACGTCGGTACGCAAATGCGCTTTGTGACACAAGTGACGGTAGGCATTTCAGATTACGCACATAACCTGCGTACCAGTTATGTGCACCCCTGTACCAGAGCCATATTATTACTATTATATGGCTCTGCCCTGTACTACAGCAAGAGTATTCTGCGTCGGGATTTCCTGCAACAACACCACGCCGTTATCAAAGATGTTCTATTGAGAAGACGATCACTACATTACAAAAGTTTTCAAAACCGTGGCGACTGAAATCAATCTTACTAACTGCTGTCTGTGCAATTTACTCCGCGCGAAATGGCAGACTTTATTTTGCTTACTTTAACATCATTTTTCATGGTGGGGCTAAGCCATTTGTTGGTATGGGTGTAGCCTACCCCAGCCATACCCTGGCGCTGCCACTGGTGGCACGTATGGGGCGGGCCATTCTGCACATGCGTTAAATGCGTTAAATATTTGAACGCAATTAATTCCAAAAATTAATTACGGCCGTTAACGCGATAATTTTGACAGCACTACTTAAAACGCAATATTTAAAAAGATATGTTTACCAGTTTGCTCAAAAACATAACAACGAAATGAGCTAATGTCGGTCAAGACTTCAGAGGGTCAGTCCCTGAATGAGACACAGCGATGTTGTTTTATCTTAGGCCTCGACTGCGACATCCAAAGATAGCCTCTTATCTTCCTGTCTGACAGTGTTGCATAGAGGGCTAAATCACTGTCTGTTATGACAACAATGTTTAGATAAATTGTGTTTCTGATGTCAACAGGACATGCTGTCTCGAAGGCACTTAAAGAAATCTGCCATTGCTGGTGAATTCAGATCATTTGATTATTGAGGGATTTAGATTGTGACCCATTGTTGCCATCCTCTTCAGCATGCCAATGCCTTATGGATGGGGTATAATAACAAAGATTCAGTCTGGCCCCACGGAATGTCAGCAGCAGAATCATTATATTTCCAATTATGTATAGCTTTTTTAAGGATTCTTCACCAGGACTGAAAAATGTACATCTGTTTTTTCCAACCTTTTTCGAACCCTAACTCTAACCTTAACCCTAAATGTAGACTATGTATGTCTACATGATAAGAGCTTTGCGTGTATTTAGACAATATAATAAAACATGACCATAAAAAACAACACATTGCCTGTGTGGAAGGTAGAGGCCACGATGCTGTGTGAAAGTGGGAAGGTGAATAATAAACCTGCCTCAGTGTCTTAGATAAGGATAGATAAGGCAAGCATAGACACTAATGAGGAAGCATGAGCCTCCTGTTTCAGACATGTTGCTTGGCCTTCTCTCAGATTCAGTGATAGCAACATCTTGATAGACCACAATAAAAAAGCACACTGAATATGTTTATGAACTGTAGCATATATTTATGATGAAAAGTGGAAATACTTGCTCAGTCAGTGCAAGTACGAACCTTGTATGTGAAATTCCATACTATCAGGGAAATGTGATTTTTGTTTTTAGCTGTCAAAACAGTTCTTCGATTTTATAATTCAATATATAGCCAAATTAGCTAATTTTACTGTATGATCTTGCGATGGCCATAACATCTCTAGATCAATAGTATTGCATGGTTGTTGCCCTGTCAGTAAACATGTTCTCTTGGCTAACAGGTACATTTAATGTGTTTCTCAGATTCGATAGTGACCATCTAGGTTTTGCCCTGGTATTTTTCAGTATTGGCATTGAGATACTTTGGTAAGTCATAGTTTTGGTTTCTTGACAATGCTAGTTTAGGATGCCAAATTCTTATTGATGGCTGTCCAACTGTCAGCAGTACATTGCGAGTGCATTCCATGTTCAGCCCAAGAACATGGAATGTACTTTTAAATGTTAAAATACAGAATTTGACCTTTTAAATACAAAGTGAAGCAAGTTTCTCTTAAGTAGCTCAAATTGTCACAAATGTCTTTATCCTCAGGTTTATTTTAGTGACAGCCCAAAAGCTGCAGGTATTCAGGACTATGTGGCTTATTTTTATTTATAGCAACAGCAATGTAATATATTATGTGCTCCCTTGACAGAAACTCTGGATGACTGTGTGTGTGTGTGTGTGTGTGTGTGTGTGTGTGTGTGTGTGTGTGTGTGTGTGTGTGTGTGTGTGTGTGTGTGTGTGTGTGTGTGTGTGTGTGTGTGTGTGTGTGTGTGTGTGTGTGTGTGTGTGTGTGTGTGTGTGTGTGTGTGTGTGTGTGTGTGTGTGTGTGTGTGTGTGTGTGTGTGTGTGTGTGTGTGTACTATCAGCTTGTCGTGAAGATACTTTCTGCCTTTGAACAGTAATGTGATAGCAGCAAGCTAAGCCCAACAAAAAATGCTGTGTTTTCGATTTCACCTAGGGCACTGATGTAACACACACAACAAAGCTAACACACAAACACACACACACACACACACACACACACACACACACCAACAATGAAACATACACACAACCATGCATGCCATCTGTTGAAGTCAACACTGTACTTGACCCTTGCAAACAAACAAAAGCACACCAAGAATACATGCACTCTACACAAATGTACCACAAACACACACACACAGCCCCCCATCTTTCCACACACACAGCAAATAATTAATTAGGGAAGGTTATTTTGCAGTACTGCACAACTTAAGGGTAAGGAAAGGTCTTGTGTGAATCAAAGCCATCCCACGCTTAATAAAGGAAACAGCATTGTATGTGTGTGTAAATAGAAACAGATCATTTCTCTGGGACTTTAAACTCAGTGGTAAAGGTAATTAAGAACAGCCAGTGTTGAGGATTCAGCATGTGTAACTATGGGTCCATTAGCAGATGAAAGATGACAAAGGAGGTCTTTCTCATTTCCTAGATCTGCGATCAGTGATACTATACTTAAATCCTCTAAGCCATTTGTTGGAATTTTAGATAGGAAAAGGATGTAATGAGGTATCTACTTATGACCTGTGCTTACAGGTTTGCGGGCACCAGAGAGGAAACTAATCAACGACTGATGCAGGAGTGAGAAAATAAATCAATGTAATTATGCTAACAAAAACCGGGCTTTCATAAGTGCAACTTTTGTATGAATGTATACAGAAATTGAGACCTTTAAGACACTGGCCGCAGTTTGTATGAAACTGAAATGATGGCAATACATCAGGGAGCTAATATGAAAATTATTACATGTACATTTTTTGGTAACCACCACTTTTTATTTTTGTTACTAAAATATTTTATGTTGTAGAACAAAACATAAAAATCTTGTTTGCTCATATAAACCAAATACCTTGGACACAAGGTAGCCCAGGAATTGCAAACATTTGAACACATTTTCAGGTTTAGCACTCATTCCGTCACCACTCTATAGAGGAGTTCAGGGAGAGATCAAGTTAGCATTGTAACTATGGCAACTCGCTAGGTTCTGCTCTCCCTTTACCGTTTGTATGCATGTTTTTAGAAATGTTTTGGCCAGAACAAAAGGTTCAAGGTCCAAGGTTCTTTATTTGTCAAACGAACATAGCTACAGTGTAGTTATGTCGATGAACATCTTGTGTCACAGGCTTCTCCAACAGTGCAACACAAAACATAGATGAACAGAAAGATATAGTGCAAGTAAATAGTAAATACAAGAAGAAAATAGTTTAAAAAAAGTGAAATAGTACATTAAGAGTCTATATGCAAGTCATTGAAATATGAAATATTAGGTAAATAGATAAATATTTTTTAAGTAGCAGCCAGATAAATAGTGTGGATGTTGTTTCAGCAGTTCAGGTGTTTAACAGTCTTATTGCCTGTGGGATGAAACTGTCCCTGAATCTGGTGGTTTTAGTCCGGATGCTGCGGTAACGCCTGCCAGATGGCAGCAGGCAGAACAGTTTGTGGCTGGGGTGATGGGGGTCTTTTATAATCCTGAGGGATTTATTCCTGAGCCGCTGGGAATAAAGGTTCCCATGGATGGCATTTCCGTCCTGGTGATTATTACGGTGTGTGAAGCAGGCAGGACCCAAATACAGATATAAACTGAAAGACTCCTTTATTTCAAGGCTATACTAACAAAGACAGAACAGAACACTCATCAAGGACAAGCCAAATCACAAGACAAACCGACAAAGACAGACAGAACAACCAGAACTTAAATACACACAAGATTAATCAAACAAACAAGACACAGGTGAGGAGGGAGGAGAAAACACAGGGACACCAGGGGGGTATACTGTGAAGCAGGATTTTCGCTTAGCCGGCTAAATTCAGGGAAAACTCCGGCTTTCCGGTCCTACGAAGCTGGTTCTCTTTTTAGCAAGCTAGATCTCCATGGTAATATATGCTAAGCAGCTAACCTGGTCGGGATCAGGTTAGGTTGCAGGCTAAGAGCTCAACTCAGTGAAAGCACTGCCTGCTGACCAATCAGAGCTCAGTGTGCGGAGTTTAAAGCGATCAAGTCATATTACAGGAGAAAGGAAACACAGAAAAACTGCCGTCGCAGGAAAGACGGCCGGCAAAAATCACCGACTGTGTGAACGTGAACATGAATAGAATATCACCTCCATCTTCAGAGCAATCTGACTATTATAACATTAGCGTTAAGAAAGCTTACTTAAATATCGGCCACAACATAAGTAACCGGATCAGAGTACATTAAGTACAGTCCGCGGCATATCACTTCATAATGTATCATATATCTCCTTATCTGAGTCAGCTGAGCCGTATCTGGCCGTGCAACACTCACAGTGTCACATACTGTATGCAGAAGTATTATTTTAAGCAACACATAAGTTGACGAAACACTCGAGACAAATGTAATTGAAGTCAGGATCGTGTTTTAGACGGGGCAGTGATATCATAAACCTGTTAATGTACGCATTCAAACACTTGTTCTGTTCCCAGCTGTATTCACCTTGCAGGTGCAGCTATGTGGCTTTGATCCTGGATCAAGTGTTTAAGTCATGGATGTTTAAAGTTTAACTTCTTCATTTTTGACTAGTATTAAAGTTCACTTTTCATTCAGGAAGTATACGCTGCGCTGTCAGTGCGCTTCTCCGTGTTTGTGATTGGTCGAATGCTCCAAATACCACCCCTTTCATGTGAACGCGCACCTAACTAGATAGGACACGGCTGGCTTGAGCGATCCACTTGATAACCAGCGTCGTAGTACAGTTTAGCGAGAGCGCGTATGTTTTGGATTAGGCCAACCGGCTAACTCAAACATATCCAGGTTAGGTTGAACCAGGTTCGCAGTATAGGCCCCTGGTGAACACAATCGGGTAATCAGACACACCAGGGAAACTAACGACAGGGAACCACAGACAGATCTAAACAAGACAAAACACAACGCAGACAGATCTTAACAGTACCCCCCCCTCAAGGGACGGATCCCAGACGTCCCCAAAAAAGTCCAGCAGGGTGGGTGGAGGGGGACCGGAGGAGGGACCGGAGGAGGGACACAGAACTCATACCTCAAAGACCGTACCTACAGGGTAACTTGGAGAGGGTCCGAGTCCGACCCTTGTCAATTAACTACAGGGGTCCCTGAGGGCTCTGTTCTTGGTCCCCTCCTCTTCTCCCTGTACACAAACTCGCTCGGATCTGTCACTAGCCCGCATGGTTTTTCATACCACTGCTACGCTGACGACACCCAATTAATTCTGTCCTTTCCCCGCTCAGAGACCCAGGTCGTTGCACGCATCTCTGCTTGTCTAGCGGACATCTCTCAGTGGATGTCCGCTCATCATCTCAAGCTCAACCTTGACAAAACTGAACTGCTTTTCCTTCCGGGAAAAGATTGTCCCACTCTTGACCTGACTATCAACATCGGCACCTCTGTTGTTTCCCCGACTCAGACTGCAAGGAATCTGGGTGTGATCCTAGATAACAACCTGTCCTTCACTGCAAACATCGCTGCTACAACCCGTTGCTGCAGATACACGCTTTACAACATCAGGAAGTTACGTCCCCAGCTGACCCAGAAAGCGACCCAGCTTCTGGTCCAGGCTTTCGTCACCTCACGCCTAGACTACTGCAACTCTCTCCTGGCTGGTCTACCTGCATGTGCCATCCGACCTCTGCAGCTCATCCAGAATGCAGCGGCTCGTCTGGCCTTCAACCTTCCTACATTTTCCCACACCACGCCGCTCCTCCGCTCCCTCCACTGGCTTCCAGTAACTGCTAGAATTCACTTCAAAACACTGGTACTTGCGTACCATGCTGCAAATGGATCTGGCCCTTCCTACATCCAGGACATGGTTAAACTGTACACCCCAGCGCGTGCTCTACGCTCTGCATCAGCCAAACAACTCGCTGTAACCTCGCTGCGAGGGGGACCACCCAGCCCTGACAGCCCAGGGGCACAGCGGAGGACCCGGAAGGGGTCTCGGGCGGACGGCCCGGGGGCAAGGCAGAGTTTGAAAAGGGGGTTATGGAGGGGCGAAGGCAGTGGCAGGAAGAGTCAGGGGGCCGGGCCCGAGGGCGAGAACCGCGGCACTCAGGGGGCCGGGCTCGAGGGCGAAGACCGCGGCTCTCAAGGGGCCGGGCTCTCAAGGGGCCGGGCTCGAGGGCGAGGACCGCGGCCGGGAAAGTCAGGGGGCCGGGCTCGAGGGCGAAGGCCGTGGCTCTCAGGGGGCCGGGATCGAGGGTGAAGACTGCGGCTCTCAGAGGGCCGGGCTCTCAGAGGGCCGGGCTCTCAGAGGGCCGGGCTCGAGGGCGAAGATCAGCCAGCTCCGGAGGCCGGGCAGGAAGACGCTGACGGGACAGCGCCGGAGGCCGGGCAGGACCCGGTGTCGGAGGATCCCCCACGGAAGAGGACCAGGACACGGGATTGGCAGGAACGCTGGCAGGAGAGCAGTCGGCGGGACCTCCAACGGGACAGGACATAGGGTTGGTTGGACCCCCGGCAGGAGAGTAGTCGGCGGGACCTCCAACGAGACAGGACAAGGAGCTGGCAGGACCCCCGGCAGGAGAGTAGACGGCGGGACCTCCAACGGGACAGGACAAAGGCTTGGCAGGACCCCCGGCAGAGGAGTAGTCGACAGGGCCTCCAACGGGACAGGACATAGAGTTGGCAGGACCCCCAGCGGAACCTCCAACGGACCAGGACATTGGGTAGGGACTTGAGACGTGACTCGAGAGGGGAACTAGAAAGGGAACTCCAGAGGGGACTAGAGGAGAGACTAGAGGAGAGACTAAAGGAGGGACTAGAGCAGGGACTAAAGGAGGAACTCGAGAGGGGACTCAAGAGGGGACTGGAGAGGGGACTCGAGAGGGGACTCGAGAAGTGACTAGAGGAGGGACTAGAGATGAGACTAGGGAATTGACTAGAGGAGGAACTTGAGTAGGGACTAAAGATGGAACTCGAGAGGTGACTCGAGAAGGGACTTGAGAGGTGACTCGAGAGGGGACTTGAGAGGGGACTGGAGAGGGGACTGGAGATGGGACTAGAGAAGTGACCTGAGGAGGGACTAGGGAAGGGACTAGAGAAGGGACTTGGGAAGGGACTAGAGGGGGAACTCGAGAAGAGACTAGAGAGGGAACCAGAGAAGGGACTATGGCAGCTGGGGCAAGAGCTGGGTCTGGAACCATGGCTGCGGGGGCCGGAATTGAAGCCAGAATCATGGCTGTAAGGTCCGGTTCTGGAGCCGGAAACATGGCTGTAAGGTCCGGTTCTGGAGCCGGAAACATGGCTGCTGGGGCCGGGACCATGGCTGCTGGGGCCAGAACTGGGGCTGAAACCATGGCTGCTGGGGCCTGTACTGGGGCTGTAACCATGGCTGCTGGGGGCTGAACTGGTTCTGGAACCATGGCTTTTTGGGCTCGTGCTGCTAACCTGGCCTTGCGACTCCTCTTAGGAGCCATTTGGAGGCTCCGTGGACCTCCAAAAGCCAGACGAGTACCAGCGAATGGCTCCTGGACTGTAGCAAACACTGGGTGAGAAGCAGGGGCTGACGCCAGACGGACCACACCGATGCGTGTGGTATCAAAAAGGGAATCTGGAGACCTGGGTCTATCAGGAGCGGGAAAACAAACCGTGAGGTAAACCAAAAGCCAGGCCGGTAAGAATTTAACCAAATCTTGATTCCCCAGCGTAAGGTGGACTGCATCTGCCAGAGCAGCATCTCACTGCTGAACCCTGACCGCTCCTATCCATCGATGAGCGCAGTCAGACAAAGAAAAGGTATAATCCACTAGTTCCTGCTCAAACGGATCTGCTGGGCCCATATCGTTGGTCGGTTCGTAATGGTACAGTGTGTGAAGCAGGCAGGACCCAAATGCAGATATAAACTGAAAAACTCCTTTATTTCAAGGCTATACTAACAAAGACAGAACAGAACACTCACCGAGGACACGCCAAATCACAAGACGAACCGACAAAGACATACAGAAAAACCAGAACTTAAATACACACAAGACTAATCACACAAACAAGACACAGGTGAGGAGGGAGGAGAAAACACAGGGGCCACAGATGAACACAGGGTAATCAGACACACCAGGGAAACTAACGACAGGGAACCACAGACAGATCTAAACAAGACAAAACACAACGCAGACAGAAAACCATAGACAGATCTAGACAAGACAAAACACCAACACAGACAGATCTTAACAGTGATGTTCTCTGCGGTTTTCATCACCCTCTGTAAAGCCTTACCGTTGAGGGCGGTGCAGCTGCCGTACCAGGCCGTGATGCAGCCAGTCAGGATGCTCTCTATGGTGCACCTGTAGAAGTTGCAGAGTATCCTGGAGTCCATGTTGAACCTCCTCAGCCTGCGGAGGAAGAAGAGCCGCTGTCGAGCTTTCTTGGTGATGGTGGTAGTGTGAATAGTCCATGTCAGGTCCTCAGTGATGTGGACCCCAAGGAAGCTGAAGCTGCTGACTCTCTCCACCATGGTCCCATTGATGGCGATGGGGGCGTGTCCCTCTCCCTGCTGCTTCCTGTAATCCACAATCAGCTCCTTTGTTTTGCTGACGTTGAGATGGAGGTTGTTATCCTGGCACCAAGATGTCAGATTTTCGACCTCCTCTCTGTACGCCGTCTCGTCGCCATCGGTGATCTGGCCGATGACGGTCGTGTCGTCAGCAAACTTCACGATGGTGTTGGAGCTGTGTGAGGCCACGCAGTCGTGAGTGAACAGGGAGTAGAGCAGAGGGCTGAGCACGCAGCCTTGAGGGGCTCCGGTGTTGAGGATCAGGGTGGAGGATGTGATGTTTCCCACCCGCACTGCCTGGGGTCTGCCCGTCAGGAAGTTCAGGATCCAGTCACAGAGGGCGCTGTTGAGCCCGAGGTCTCTGAGCTTGATGGCCAGCTTGGAGGGCACAATGGTATTGAAGGCTGAACTGTAATCAATGAACAGCATTCTCACATATGTGTTCCTCTGGTCCAGGTGTGAGAGGGCAGTGTGGATGGTGAGGGCTATGGCGTCGTCTGTGTACCTGTTTGCTCTGTAGGCAAACTGCAGGGAGTCCAGAGAGTCAGGGAGGGAGGAGGTGATGAAGGTTTTGACTAACCGCTCAAAGCACTTTATGATGGAGGTAAGTGCTGCTACTGGGCGGCAGTGATTGAGGCTGGTGATTATTGTCTTTTTGGGGACAGGAACGATGGTGGAGTGTTTAAAACATATGGGGACTACAGACTGCAGCAGGGACCTGTTGAAGATGTCTGTGAACACCTCTGCCAGCTGACCTGCACACACCCTGAGAACACGGCCAGGGATGCCATCATGTCCAGGAGCCTTGTGTGGGTTAACCCTTTGAAAGGATTTGCACACATCTGCCCTGTTTAAAACAAAAGGGCAGGGCCTCCTGGTCCTTATGTGCCTCCACAGCCTGGCTGCTCTCAAATCGTGCAAAAAAGCTGTTCAGCTCATCTGGGAGAGATGCGCACGCAGACACTCCCGCAGCACCCCCCGCTGCTCCTTTGTAGTCTGTCATTGTTCTTAGTCCCGCCAACATGTTCCGGGTGTTACAGCCTTTGAAGTCAGATTCCACCTTCTCTTTGTACTGTCTCTTTGCACTGCTGATAGCTCTCCGGAGTTCATACCTAGATTTCCTGAAGTCCTCCAAATCTCCAGCTCTGTGAGCTGGAGATTTGAGCGCTTTCAGCTTGCCACATACCTCGCCGTTTATCCAGGGCTTTTGATTTGGGAATGTTCGTACAGAAACCTTCTGTACCACGTCATCGATGCATTTCCCAATGTAGCAGATGACCGTGTCCGTGTGTGTGATGATGTTGTTGTCCTCAAACACACTCCAATCCGTAGATGCAAAGCAATCCTGCAGAGCTGAGTCTGACTCCTCACTCCATCGCTGTAGTGTCCTTGTTACCGGTCTGTCCCGTTTGAGTTTCTGCTTGCTGAAGGGGGGGCGAGGGAGAGCCCAAAGTACCTAGATAAACTGTATTGGCAATTATGAAGGACTGAATATGAAGGACTGAATTCTACTTCACAGTGACTATACATTTAGATTCGTTAGTGTAACTAACAATACTGTGCAAAAAAGTATGAACTTTGGGATTTTAGCCTTTGCAGACCATTTACATGCACAAAAACCTATAAAACACACTACAGGAAAGGGAAATCCCAAAAGCATTACAGGGCCTCTTCAATACATGCATACAGGAGCAATTTGGGATTAGGTATCTAGCCCAAGGACACTTTAACATGTTGACTGCAGGCCCTGGAGATCAAACAACTGACCCTCTGATTGGTAGACACCTGATAACCTGATAACCCCCACAACCGCCCACTTTAATTCAAAAGTAAATAGTCGAATTGATGAAACAAAGGCCAAGAAGATGGACTTGATAAAGATAGCAATGTAAAAAGAGAAGAAGCAGGTGAATAGCTGAGTGATTGGAGGCTGTCTGAGGTGGATGGAAAATGTCAAAGCCCGCTCCATCCCTCCCTCATATAGCCGAGATCTCTGGAGGGCACACAATACATTCTAGTTTGACACCAAAGCAGATGAGGTTCATCTTATGCCCTGACACACACAGACACACACACACCACACAAATCACACTCATTTCAGTCTGGAGCAGACAAATTCAATTAGACCAGCACTGGCTAAATGGGTTTATCTGAACAGTGCAAGCTTGTTACATAGAGCCCCTAAGCATTTTGTGTGTGTGTGTGTGTGTGTGTGTGTGTGTGTGTGTGTGTGTGTGTGTGTGTGTGTGTGTGTGTGTGTGTGTGTGTGTGTGTGTGTGTGTGTGTGTGTGTGTGTGTGTGTGTGTGTGTGTGTGTGTGTGTGTGTGTGTGTGTGTGTGTGTGTGTGTGTGTGTGTGTGTGTGTGTGTGTGAGAGAGAGGGAGAGAGAGAGAGAGAGGGAGAGAGAGAGAGAGAGCTTTAAAGTATGAAACCACAGAAGCTGAACTCGCATGAGGGATTGTTGTGTGTAAAATCTCCAATGCTAAGAGGAAACATGAATGGAGAATGATTCGGCCCATTGCACATCACGGATAACTGACTTACTAGAGGGTTGAACAGCAGGACACAACAGGATATAAATGACCCCCCCTGCCTTTTATGGCGGCGTTATGTCTTTGTTTATAGGGCTGCTGCAGGGCTGCTGTGGTTACAGATGTTACAAATGCATGATTCATTTCCAGTAAGATGCTAAAAGGTCCTACAGCAAGGGTTGGCAATAGGCGGCCCGCCAGCAATAATATTTGGCCTGGAAAATTATTTTGAGAATAAAAATAAAAGATTATTTTGAGATTTTATTTTGAATTTTTTACAATATCGGACCGACAGTCGCACATAATAGGCTATAATGTCCAAATAGAGAATCTACCTACAATTAGAATGCTTATTGTACTTTTATCCATGTTGAGAGTGAATGACACACAGCACAGGCACAATCTGGCAGCGGGGTGCACTGACGCTGATAGTGGATCAATAAGTAGGTGGACAGCGCGTGGTGCTGAAATAGCCAACATGTGGTTTGAAAAAAATAACACCAGCTCACTAAATCATTCAAACGTAATGTTTACTTATATGTGAACAGTATCAAAGTTCAGTCAACACATTGACAACTAAATCGGAGAAGCGAGGGGTGGTGGTGCATAAGCCGCCACCCCAGCATGTGTTGGCAGCTTTGTTTTGAAGCTCCTCCGCTCCCTCCACTGGCTTCCGGTAACTGCTAGAATCCATTTCAAGACAATGGTACTTGCGTACCATGCTGCGAATGGATCTGGCCCTTCCTACATCCAGGACATGGTTAAACCGTACACCCCAGCACGTGCACTCCACTCTGCATCAGCCAAACAGCTCGCTGCACCCGCACTGCGAGGGGGACCCAAGTTCCCATCAGCAAAAACACATGGGTTTGCTATCCTGGCTCCAAAATGGTGGAATGAGCTCCCCATTGACATCAGGACAGCAGAAAGCTTACACATCTTCCGGGGGAGACTGAAAACTCATCTCTTTCAACTCCACTTCGAGCGATAGAATTACTAACAAAGCACTTATATACTAATAAAGGACTGGCTTATCTAAAGCCAGTTGAGTAGCACTTGAAATGTTTTAGCTCTATGAAACCTGATGTATTTATATTATTCTGTTTTCTTCAAGTTTGTATATTGTTGGTCGAACGCACTTATTGTAAGTCGCTTTGGATAAAAGCGTCAGCTAAATGCAATGTAATGTAATGAAAGAAATGTTTTGGCTCATCGGACATTTATGAGAGAAAATCCCTAATGTCCGAGTGCAAATGAATGCAGCACAAAACGCGAGCCTTGTAACCCATCCCCCGGCCCTGGCGCGAGCATGGAAATGTAATTAATAATAATAATAATAATGCATTTTATTTATATAGCGCTTTTCACAACTCAAAGACGCGTTACAGTATGAGGGAGGGTAGACAAACAAGGACAGGTAAACAAGTAAGTCCATCCATCCATCTTCTCCCGCTTATCCGTGGTCGGGTCGCGGGGGTAGCAGTTCCAGCAGAGAGCCCCAAACTTTCTTTTCCCTGGCGACATCAACCAGCTCTGACTGGGGGATCCCAAGGCGCTCCCAGGCCAGCGAAGAGATATAATCCCTCCACCTGGTCCTAGGTCTACCCCTTGGTCTCTTCCCAGCTGGACGTGCCTGGAACACCTCCCTAAGGAGGCGCCCAGGTGGCAACTAGGTGCCCGAACCACCTCAACTGAAGGAGGAGCGGCTCAACTCCGAGTCCCTCCCTGATGACCGAACTTCTCACCTTATCTCTAAGGGAGACACCAGCCACCCGGCGGAGGAAACCCATCTCGGCCGCTTGTATCCGCGATCTCGTTCTTTCGGTCATGAAACAAACAAGTAAGTAACAAATAAATAAACAAATAAAAAGGCAGTCAAGAGGAAGTTGATTGAGAGGGGGGGGGGGGCTTATGTTTTGTAATGTGGGTGTAATGTGTTTTGAGGCGGGACTGAAAGACTGTGAGGGACTCAGAGTCACAGAGATCTTGGGGGAGGGAATTCCAGAGCCTAGGAGCTGCCACTGAGAAGGCTCTGTCCCCAAAGCTGCAGAGTGTGGATGTGGGAATGGATAGGAGTCCGGCTGCGGTGGATCTGAGGGGCCGTGGGGGTTGATATGGAGTGAGAAGGTTTGTGAGATAAGGGGGGCCAGATGGTGGAGTGCTTTGTAGGTGAGGACCAGAATTTTGTAGTTGATGCGATGGGAGACAGAAAGCCAGTGGAGGTCTTTGATAACTGGGGTGATGTGATGCCATGATTTGGTATGCGTGAGGAGACGTGCAGCTGCATTTTGAACCTGTTGGAGTCTGTTGAGGGATGTAGTGCTGATGCCATAAATAAGTGAGTTGTAGTAGTCAAGGCGGGAGGAAATGAAGGCATGGATTAGTCGTTCGGCTGCGGGGCGGGTGAGAGAGGGTAGGATTTTTGCAATATTGCGGAGGTGGAAAAATTAGGTTTTGACTGTTTGGCGGATGTGAGGTTCGAGGGAGAGGGTGGGGTCAGAGATTACACCAAGGTTGCGTGCCTGATTGGAGGGGGAAACAATGCTGCCATCGATGGTGAGAGTTATGTTAGTGACCTTGCTGAGGGTGGATTTGGAGCCGATTAGGAGGAGTTCTGTTTTGTTGCTGTTCAGTTTGAGGAGGTTATGTTGCATCCAAGTTTTAATAGCTGTCAGACAGGAATCAATGTGGGTAAGGGGTGGGTTATGGAGGGATTTGGTGCTGAGGTAGATCGAGGTTGAAGTGGCGGAGTATCTGACCGAGGGGGAGGGTGTAAATGATGAAGAAGAGGGGGCCAAGTACTGATCCTTGAGGAACGCCTTGGGTGACTGAAGCTGTGGCAGAGGAGTGGTTTGGGAGGGAGATGAAGTGGGATCGTTCAGTGAGGTAGGACTGGAGCCATTTGAGTGCAATACCTTCAATACCAATGTCCCAATGTGGCGCAGTGGATAGAGCCTTGGTGTTGGCATCAAGTGGTCACAGGTTCAAACCCCACTGCAGTCAGCATGTCGTTGTGTCCCTGGGCAAGACACTTCACCCCAAATTGCTCCTGTGGGGATTGGCCACAGTATTGAGTATGTAAGTCGCTTTGGATAAAAGCGTCTAACAAGTAACATGTAATGTAATGTAGCAATCAATTACTGAAATAAGCCTTTGATTATGTTCCGACCCGCCATCTAGTGGCTCAGAAAGAAATTGGCCCAAGGCCGAACTTACTTGCCGACCCCTGTCCTACAGTAAGGATTCTAGACATCTAGACCGCAAAATAAGTGAGTGCCTATTTTTCCTGGCCAAGGTCAGGGTCATTGAACACAACACGAGCCTAACGTGTCATTACGTGGTATATGTCTCGTCGGACAGGGGTGTAGTGCTGACGGAGAGCATTGGAACGTCGCTCTGCCACTTGGGTACTGCCACAAAAGTTGCAGTACCCATAAGGAGGTATAACATACTATATGACAGTAAAAAAAAGTTGTTATTAATAAACAAGGATAGAGTTTGAAAGGGGAGTGATTTGTAAAATATCCATAAAGAAAAAGAAATCTGCTTCCAGTTCTGTTTCATATGGGTGTTGAGAGATGTATCCATAGATATCCGAATGTTGCTCTCTAAGTGCACCAGATTGATGCTTTCGACTTCAACATTTTAAAAAATCTTCCCGGGGAAGCATGCCCCTCGGACCCCCTAGAGGAGGGGAGGTCCCCCCCCCCCACTTAAATCATGTTCACTTGGATAGGAAACTAAATACATCTGCACACATCTTGTGTCCATATCTTTCTGTTTTGGTGGTCATGCCACAACCGTGCACGTGCATGCATGCGCGAGTCATAGTGAGATATCTGGATTAAGAGGTTTCTTTTTCTTTGCACAGCATGAAAGAAAGGCAAAATTAATGGGCTGTGATTTTAGTATTTTTAAGCAGAGGTCAATAATAAAAATATAATGTAAGCGTGGACCAAAGGGTAACTCAACACATTTTACACATAAATATGAGTTTACAGTCGTAAATATTGCTACTCAGCCTATACACTGCTGTATTTCGTCTTATATGGCCATGGAGAAAATAACCCTGATGATATCACAAAGATGTTAACTATCTACCCTTGGCACATTAATAACTGAAAAGCTCTGAAATAAGCGTAATGTGGCAGTTTACCAAGCACAGAACAAACACAAATACAATAATTTATCAATGACCATGATGCAATCATGCTGCATTATTGTGAAATTACCCAGTATTTTGCAGATTGACTCAAAGTAGCGACTAATAGTCAGTCTCTTTTTTAACTACCTTTGGTTAGTTAAAATAAGAATTGGCTGGCTTGAGCGAACGAGTTGATAGCCAGCGTTGTAGGACAGTTTAGCGAGAGCGGCTTCGTTTTGGATTAAGTCAACCGGATAACTCAAAACATATCCAGGATAGGTTGAACTAGATTCGTAGTATACCCCCCAGGTTAGTTTTCAGGCTAAGAGCTCAACTCAGTGAAAGCACTGCCTGCTGACCAATCAGAGCTCAGTGTGCGGAGTTTAAAGCGATCAAGTCATATTACAGGAGAAAGGAAATACAGAAAAGCTGCTGTTGAAGGAAAGACGGCCGGCAAACATCACCGACTGTGTGAACGTGAACATTAATAGAATATATGATATAGCCTATAACATTAGCGTTAAGAAAGCTTACTTAAATATCTGCCACAACATAAGTAACCGGATCAGAGTAACATTAAGTACAGTCCGCGGCATATCACATCATAATGTAACATATATTTCCTTATCTGTGTCAGCTGAGCCGTATCTGGCCGTGCAACACTCATAGTGTCACATACTGTATGCAGAAGTATTATTTTAAGCAACACATTAAGTTGACGAAACACTCGAGACAAATGTAATTAAAGTCAGATCCACTCGTGTCTTACTCGTGGCAGTGATATCATAAACCTGTTAATGTACGCATTCAAACACTTTTTTCTTTTACCAGCTGTATTCACCTTGCAGGTGCAGCTATGTGGCTTTTATCCTGGATAAAGTGTTTGAGTCATGTTTAAAGTTTAACGTCTTCATATTTGTCTAATTATATAGTTGACTTTTCATTCAGGAAGTATGACGCTGCGCTGTCAGTATGCTTCTCCATGTTTGTGATTGGTCGAATGCTCCTGTTACAGCCACTGTTTTCCTTGTGCCATTAACTCTGTTTGTGTGTGGATATGTAAATGAGCTGTGCCGTTCCTCTGATGTCATTGGCCGTCCCGTCCTCGCAACATCCGCGGTGATTGGACTGACGTCATCCAATCCCCGCCCGCTTCTGCCACGTCATCCGGGGGAGGAGTACAAAGGCCGGGCAAGGACATCATTCTAGAGGCTCTGTATTGTGGGACAGACGCCTCCAGCCTCTCGTTGTGTTGCCGCCTTATAGAGAACCGCAGTGACGCGTCCTAAAACCCGGAAGTAAGTTAGCATTTTTAGCACTTCCGGTTCCTTCGTCAAAAAAGCAATGTATTTTCTCCATAGGGTTTTGGAAAATAGCTCGAAATAAGGTCTGTGGTTGACACAAATTTAAGAGATAAATCACGTTTTGTTCTACGACAGTAGATACATCAGCAGTGACCCCACTGGTGATTTGTGAAGAGTTTACGTGTCTGAAAAACGATGGTTGTTACCGAGTGGCTGAATAGGACTACAGAAATGGTCGAGTCCGTTGTACGTCATTACGCCTACACACGTAAACACTCCCGCTAAGTTTGTTTTCCCCTGTGTTCTGCTTGAAAGCAAGTACCTGCCTATCTTTAGTAGCCTATCTGTAGTCTCTTTAGTATCTGTATATCTATATCTTACCATTAGAATCTCTATTTTTGAAATGGTCATTTTTAACACCGTAGTTTTATAAATTATAGAACAATTAATTGCCAGTGTTTTCCAATTTTACTCGGCAGTTCGTTTCATTGGCTAACGTTAGCTAAAGCTAGCGCTACTAGTTAGCTACGCAATGGTTTGTTGCTTTGCTCCGGGTTGCAGCCACAGGTCTTCGCATGAAACGTGCTCGTTCTATCGTTTCCCGGCCAATGTTTTCCAAAGGAGAGTCTGGATTCGTGCCATGAGGTAAGCTGACGTTACATTGTTGTCCATGTCACGGTGAAATGTAAATGATGGGTAGTGTATCGCCGTTTTAGAGATGGCACTGCTGAAAAGACCGCAAAATAAGTAAAGATAATGAATACATCCTATTAAAACCTGTGTGGCTTATATGATAAGTCTAATTAGTACAAGCAGCATAACGTTTCACCATGTGACTAAAGATTGTAGTCAGGGAAATCAGTTTGACATATTGAACTAATAACAAATCACCTCTGGCTGGCAGAGAACTCTCTGCTCCATAGCTTCTCTTGGACGTAACATCACATGTACATTTTACATTTATATTCAATTTAATATTCCATCCCTAACATACTTTTGTATATATAATAACTTATATTTTGTTTTTCTTGTTATGCTGCTGCAACACAAACATTTCCCCAATTGGGATCAATACAGTAATATCTTAATTAATTAAGAAATATAACTATTATAATTAGTGTAGCAGCTGACACCTATTTTCAATATGGATTAATCTACCTTTATTTCTTTAGTTCAATTTTGATCTATAAAAATGTCAAAATAGTGAAAATGTTCACGAGACAAAGTGCAAGGTTATATCTTTAGATGTTATGTTTTAGCCTATGTACTGTATGTCTTAATGCTCTTATTTGTGACGATGTGACTTCCATGAAACTAATATTTTATATCTTCCCAACAGACGAGCTGACAGGAAGCCTAACCCCCTAAACGCACCAGGAGCGTCTGCGCTGCGCCGCGTTACGGCTGCGCCGCGTTACGGCTGCGCCGCGTTACAGCTGCGCCGCGGCGGTCGTAAGGATCGCGGCCACTCTAGTCAATGGGTGCTATTCCACCACACGCGCCGCGTTACGTCTCAGACGCGTCCCAGAAGCGGCTCGGCGCAGCGCTTCTCTAAAATTAGGATGAATCCTATTTTTGCCGCGGCGCAGCCGTAAGGTCGGACAGGCAGCCCCCCCCTCGCAGGAAGTGGAAAGGTGAGCATCCGGGCCAGGCCCATCCCGTGTATATACTAATTTAGCAGACCCCCCTCCTTCATCACAACACCTCCACTACGATACGCACAATGGACGACGAGGAGTTCATAATGGAAGTGGAGAAACACACCATTGTATACGATGTAACCAATGCTTTTTACAAGGACAACATCAGAAAGGACAAGGCCTGGTTTTTAGTCGCTGCAGTTTGTGGAGTGGAAGGTAACAACTACATATTAATGTTTTAAAGTTAATTAAGAACTGCGAGGCTGCACACACGAGGCTCCGCTTCCGCAACGTTTTGAAACGCGCCTGGTGTGTTAGGTCGCAGGAGGAGGTCGCAGCGTGGCGCAGCCGCAACGTAACGCGGCGCAGACGCTCCTGGTGCGTTTAGGGGGTAACACTCTAACAACCACAACATTGCAAAGGCGAGTAAATGTAAATTAAAAACGATTCACAATTTCTTCTTCTTTCTTGCAGTGAGGTGAAGCTGACCTTGCACTTGGTGCCAGTAAGGATGCTCCTCACGCAGGCTGAATGTTTCTCTTCCTTACTGACACAGAAGCCCTTGACTTGCAATGCTTCACTAATTGTCATTTCCCTGGCTCCGTAGGGACACTTTACCTCCAGCACAGCGGGAGACCCTACCAGACCATCTGGAGATGCCCCCAACACTCCTGATTGGGAGAGCCACAAACCTGACTCATGGACCTGCATCTGGGTTGCAGTGGTGAATGCCCTGACGCCCTCACATTCATTCATAGTCCCCCACTGTACAGACAAAACACCATCAAGGGCCTGTTGTTGCCCTAGCACCCTGGCACTAAGGGAAGCAGTCGCACGCTTTGACCTCAGGACAGCTCCAACGTTGCTGGCAGTCAACCTTCCTTTCCTGAACAAATGCCAGTTTGGGTTGGTTTGCTGACCAGTGGTAGCCACCTGAATTTCCCTCTGTTGCTCCTCAGACAATGCCATGCTTGCCACAATTGCCTCAGGTCCCTGATGCCCAACAGATTTGAGAATTTTAGGAACAGTAAGTGTTTCCAAGCTGTAGTGTTCCTCTTCTGGCTCGGGGGAGAGAAGCCAAGACATTCCTGAGAACCTGCCCCCGAGTCTGTCCCTCAGCCAGTCACGATCTTCGGAGGTGGGCTCTCTTGTCAGCGGGTTGAATGAGTTATTGGTTGGAGGAAATAGCTCCTCCACTGAATGCGTACGTTTAGCTGCCTTTGGCTTCTTCCACTGACAGGAGGTGTCAGTGCAGCTGAAAGTGTGGATGGCAAAGATGGCTAATGCAGCCGCATGACTGCATTTCCATTCTCCACGTGGGCATTCACATTTTGTGGAGAGAATTCCCTCTTCTCCTGTAGATACCTGTGGTGGTGGGATTGTTTTATTATTTAAAATATATTTACATTTATAATGCCTTCCCAATTATAGCCTACTGTATGTTTATTTCATGGATATTTCTGTGTTTTCTGGTGTGTAAAATGTGTAATCTTGGGGCCTCTTCTCTTTAACGTCTACATGCTACCATTGGCTCAGATAATGAAGAACAACAAAATAAGTTACCATAGCTATGCAGATGACACACACATTTACCTAACCATTTCACCAGGAGACTATGCTCCATTTCAAACACTGAGTAAGTGCAGTGAACAAATCAATGACTGGATGTGTCAGAACTTTCTCCAATTAAACAAAGATAAAACTGAGGTAATGGTTTTTGGAGCCAAGGTGGAACGTTTAAAAGTTAGCGCTGAGCTTCAGTCTGCAATGTTCAAACCAACAGATAAAGCCAGAAATCTAGGTGTAGTCATGGACTCTGAGCTGAGTTTCAACAGTCACATTAAAACAGTTACTAAATCAGCCTACTATCACCTAAAGAATATATCTAGGATTAAAAGACTAATGTCACAGCAGGATTTGGAAAAACTTGTCCCGTTATCTTCAGTAGACTGGACTACTGCAATGGTGTCTTCACAGGTCTCACTAAAACATCTATTAGGAAGCTGCAGTCCTCACTAACACTAAGAAAGTGGATCACATCACTCCAGTTCTGAAGTCTTTAAACTGGCTTCCTGTGTGTCAAAGAATAGATTTCAAAATACTGCTGCTGGTTTATAAAGCACTGAATGGTTTAGGCCCAAAATACATTTCTGACCTCCTGCTAAATGATTAACCATCCCGATCTCTCAGGTCTTCAGGGACTGGTCAGCTTTCTGTCCCCAGAGTCAGAACTAAACATGGAGAAGCAGCGTTCAGTTATTATGCTCCAAACATCTGGAACAAACTCCAGAAACCTGCAGGTCTGCTGCAACTCTGACTACTTTTAAATCCAGGCTGAAGACTTTTCTTTTTGCCGCTGCTTTTAATTGAACTATTCACATCTTAAACTGCACTGTAACTTTTATCCATGTATTTTTTCTTTTAATGTTTATTTTATTAGCTTTGCTTTTTAATGACTGATTTTAAATGCCATTTCTTAATGTCTTTCATTTTTTGTAAAGCACTTTGAATTGCCATGTGTTGAAAAGTGCTATATAAATAAACTTGCCTTGCCTAATAAAGATTTCATGTGACACATAAAATGGATTTGTTGATGGGAATTAATGTGAATAAATTAACTCTAGGTTAACGGTACTCTTGCTATAACTACTCACCGACACTCTATAAACCTTGTCCCTCATGCTAGCCCTGACAACACCGGTAAGCACACCTTCATCTAGGCTGCCCGTGTCCTGACTTGTAGTGGTTCTCTCCTCTATCTCCATTCTTCTTGTCATCTTTGTAAAACGATATCAGACTGGTAATTGACACAGCCATGACATCTAGTTAAATTCAGTGTGGCTAAAATGAAAAGCTTTGTTAAAATATGCAAGCACGCGGAAGTCAAAGTCAGCTTTATTGTAAACAAATTCTACATGTGTTATACATCCAGAAATATCGTTTCCCACAGTGTGACATGTAGCCTATACATAAAACAAAAAGGGCCTAGATAAACGGGGTATACAGTTTAAAATGTTAATATATTTAAAGTGTTCAAAGTGCAGTTTCAGTGCAAGTCAGTTGAAACGATCTTAAGTTGGCGTGACGTTGAAGTCGTGCGACGCTGCTGTACTGGCTTGTAGTTCGTTTATAGCATAACGTTAGCATTTCGCTTTTGGCGACTAGATTTATGATTCAAAAATTATAAAAGTAGGAGAGACATGTGGAGATTATCCGGCTGAACAAAACGTGATCCTTCTCTTAAATGTGTGTCAACCACAGACCTTATTTCGAGCTATTTTCCAAAATCCTATGGAGAAATTGCATTGCGTTTTTGACGAAGGAACCGGAAGAAGTTTACATCCGGGTTTTAGGACGCGTCACTGCGGTTCTCTATTCTGTGCATTTTTAGACTGCTTAGCAGCGTGTTAAGCAGGTTTTCTGTGCTAGGTACACTGATTAGCAGTGTGTCGTAGGGTTTTGTGTGTAGTATAGTGTGTGTGTATTGCTTAGACCCAGGTTAGCTTAGCGCCTGTAGATCGGCAACAGCTGTGTTCTCACTCAGTCTCTTTTTGTTCATTATTTTGTTCCACTTTAGAAGTGAGGTACTTTCTTTCCTTTTATGTATTACTGTGCAGCTCTCTTCTGGAGTTCTCCTTTTGTTTAATAGTAACAGTTTGGCCCTTTGTTTGTGCCAGACTGTTTGTGTATATTATTGTGTTCCTTTATAGTTACAAATAAACCACTTGTAACGTATACCAATTCTACTCTGGTCGTGATTCTTCCCTTTGGAACCCCTAGACCCAAAAGGGAACGTAACACGTGGGGGGTCGTCCGGGATATTTAACTGAATTCCTGGGGTTACAGGTGGTTTGTAACTATAAATAGTTAGTAAAACGTGTGGGCGGTACACCCAGGTATGGCATTATTCGACATAGAGGCGTTCTTAGTCTGGCCGTGCTATGATCAGCTGGACCAGTGTAAAAAGGACGATTTGATGGAGATAGCGCGGCACTTCAGTCTTGTGGTGAGTCGGCAAATGTTGAAAAAAGAGTTGAAGGCATTGGTGGTGGATGAGATGGTGAGAAGGTAGTTATGAGTACCGGCTGTACTAGCTGAGCTCCCCGTGTCTAATGTTTTGGCTGAAGACCCATTAAGTCAGAGGCAGGAGGCGGAGTTTACGTTCACCAAGGAAAAGGGTGGTGGCAGCAAGAGGGGCGAGCCGTGTGAAGCACCGCTCACTCCTTCTCGAAAATGTCCACTCTCCCCTGTTGGCAGTACAGATTCCCAGAGAGGGAGTAAACTCCAAGTCCGCCTCGCCCGGCTTCAGTTAGAGGCAAAAGACAGGGAGCAGGACAAGCAGCACCGGTTCCAGTTAGAGTTAAGAAAGTTAGAAATAGACAAGGAGCTGAGAGTGTTGGAAATCGAAAAGGAAGTCCGGGTGCGTCAGCTGGAGCTAGACTCCGAGCTGCGAGCATCCGGTGCTTTTGGCTGTGTCGGAAAAATCTCACCAGTTCATCCTCACCCACCTGCCTTCAACGTAGGTAAAAATGTCTCACTAGTGCCGATTTTCCAGGAGACTGCAGTGGACGCATATGTTGGTGCGTTTGAACGCATTGCAGCGGCACTACAGTGGCCGGCTGAAGCCTGGCCTCTGTTAGTGCAGTGTAAACTTCACGGGAGAGCTCAGGAGGCGGTTGCTGCTCTTTCGATAGAGGACAGCCTAAGTTACGACCTGGTAAAGCGTGCCATACTTAGGGTGTACGAGCTAGTTCCCGAAGCTTATCGGCAGAAGTTTAGGAACCACAGAAAGGGGGCTAATCAAACACATGTTTACCAGGGAGAAGGGGATGTTGCTCACTAAGTGGATTGATTCGTGTGACGCTGCAGAGTATTCTGCTTTAAAAGAATTAATCCTGATGGAGGAATTTAAGAGGGGATTGCCTGACCGCATTGTGGGGCATATAAACGAACAGAAAGTGCAATCTCTCTCCGCAGCTGCTGTACTGGCGGACGAATACGTGGTAACGTATAAAACGGTGTTCTCTCCGGCTGTTGCTGAGAGACCTCGCCGTATGCCCGGTGCACCTGTTGGTCAGCCAGCGAAAGCGTTTACCACCCCTTTCATGTGAACGCGCACCTAACTAGATAGGACACGGCTGGCTTGAGCGATCCACTTGATAACCCATGTCGTAGTACCGTTTAGCGAGAGCGCGTATGTTTTGGATTAGGCCAACCGGCTAACTCAAACATATCCAGGTTAGGTTGAACCAGCTTCGTAGTACAGGCCCCTGGAGAACATTTCAGCTGCAACATTAGCTCGTTGATAGAAACTACGCCGCAGAGGGGCGGCGTAGTTTCGGGCGACAAAGACTGCTGCTCCGGGGGCGAGGGCGGCGAGTCAGGCGGGAGTAAGCTAATGTCCACAACGGAGGGTAGCGTGATGTCCCCACCTGACCTGTTGCTACTGTCTGCAGTAGATGCAGTGTTGCTGGCGTTTAGTGATGGTTGCTTTAACCATTTTCGTATAAATGATTATCCACAGATGTGTGTCACTGCTGTGGAAGCACTTTGGAAATGATGTGCAGCGGAGCAGGTCACGCGCACCTGACACCATTTTTCTTTGTATTTTTCGCTCCGTTCTCTTTTTTGAATAGAGGGTGCATAACATTCAACTAGGGGTGCAATGCATGCCTATGCACCCCCGATGATCCCAATGCGAAGCCTGAAGGGTGAACACCAGGTTTACTAATCTACCCGCACAATTTGTCTCTGGTGTCAGAATGTCTCGCGATGTTAGTACATTCTTAAAAAACAAAACACCATTTAATTTCGGGTTAAAATGTGTTGTAACTGCGTTACTGAGCATTGTAACGGGTAATATATTACCCACATTTCATTAGTAATGCGTTACATTACTTCGTTACAGCAAAAAGTAATATATTACTGTAACTCCGTTTGTAACGTGTTACACCCAACACTGCTAATAATAAAGTAAACTATTAACACTATAGGCTACATATTCTTGTTTGCCCGTGGGGAGATGACGAGGCTCCATTAAAAATAAACCTCTTTTTTTAGTGAATTACTAGTGTTAATGAAGTTTTAATTAAGTTGACCCGGTGTAATTCAAATGTACCGCCGCGCGCACCACAGACACACAGCTGCTGCCCTGCCGCAGCACCGGAAGTGGAACTGCTGGGAGAAAAAACTGACTATCAGAAATGTAACGTTATCTTTGATAATATTTCGTCTCCTCATTTTTCGTCAACGAAAGTAAAGAGAGATTTTGGCATAATTTTTATTTAGTAAACTACATTCTCGTCTCGTCACTTTTCGCCAACGATAGTGCATGATGATTTCGTTACAGTTATTGTTTACTGCTGTCGGTGCCGTCTCGTCATCGTCTCGTTTTCGTCATGGAAAAAAAGGTCGTCGACGAACATATTTCGTCATAGTTTTAGTCAACAAAATTAACACTAGTATCAAGTCATGCGGGGAGTTTTTCTTTCAGCGAGGGCCGACCCTGTGCCGATCACGGCTCCACTATGGTAGGGGCGTCCGAAATGAGGTGCTACATCTGTACATTACATTACATGTCACTTGTTAGACGCTTTTATCCACTTACATACATTCAGTACTGTGGACAATCCCCACAGGAGCAATTTGGGGTGAAGTGTCTTGCCCAGGGACACAATGACATGCTGATTGCAGTGGGACTTGAACTTGATTCAATGTTCAGCGCACTAAGTTCAGCACACTATTCCACTGAGCCACAGCCTCCCCAGCCTTTTACTTAGCAATTGCATTTACGATAGAAAAATTATAAAAGTGGAGCAAAATATCCTGCCAAACAAAACGTGCAAGTGTCAAAAATGTCCTTATCGGCTTCCCTGAAAGATATCATGACACGACTATCACTCTATTGTCAGCAATAGTGCTTCTGGGTAGGAATGAAATGTATTGCAATCCAAGATTAAGTCAAATGTTCTTGTCAAGTCAAATACATTGTATGTTGTATAGTGTCAAATCATAGCAGAAGTTATCTCATGATCCTTTTCATAGAGAAGATCTAGACGTACTCCACACGGCCAATGTTCTTGAGATCTGGCCTTTTTTTTGATAATACAGTGACAGTACTTGTAGAAGATGTTGACCACTAACAACAGACTGCTGTGTAAAGAAACACTTAAACCACAGTGCATGAACCACCCTAGAATTTAAGATAGGATAACCCCAACCCTAACCCTTAGTGTTATATGATGATGTTTAGAAACTCATGAAGGAGAACCTTGGAATCACACCAACTCTAGGCTTGTTGGACAGCCTGGGGGTAACATTATTGTTAGAAACAGCATTAATTGATACTACCAGTACAACTATAAAAAGGGAATATCACAGAGGGGCCTTTCAATTATTTAGTGTACTGAGACAGCAGTGCAGAGAGACCACCAAAGTTAATGACCGCAATTTGTAAAAGAGCTTTATGGAGGCAGCTTAATGAAGATTTACGCTGCATGTATGCTGAGCGCCAAAACTACGTAGAGAGCTGCAAATAATATGTATTACAGGCTGGCTGTACGGTAGGGCTATCCCGAATACCATTTTTCGGGCTCCGGATATTCGTTAGTAATCAGCAGTGAATATTTGAATATTCGACCCGCACGGGGGGGTGCGTAGTAATCACCAGCGAACCGCTTCAACACGTGTATTTCGGTTTATTCACGGAATTCATTTTGTTATTTTACAGTATTGTTGTTTTATAGTTATTTGTTAATGTAACCCTATTTGTGTTCTTTGACATTGAAAAGGATATTGCATTGTGTTTGTTACTTTCGTTGCAGTTGTATATGTCTTAAGTGTAATTTAGCTTGGCTTCCTATTTTGTATGGACATACTTTTATTTTGAAGGAGAGTTAGCGCTGTTGACAGGAAGTAGTTGTTGCTATGGAAACATTGTGACGAAGATTAACAGACACAAATTAATATCTACATATAAAGACGGAGAAAGTAAACGATAACGTTTATGGTTTAGTGTTAGCACCCCCCGAAGAGGCACAAGCTCTTACGTTGATATTGGAGTTTTCAATAAATTCAATTTGGCAGCCGTCTGCCAAAAAAAGAATATCCGAATAACGAAATTGAGACCTGAATAGTACTCCAACGAACGAATGTTCGGATATTCGGGTACAGCCCTACTGTACGGTGCACAAGCATGGGGCACACAGAGGTTAAAAGGAAAGAAAATAGAATTGGAATTAATGAAGGGTGGAGGAGATACAAAAGGCTGAGGAAGAAGAGGAGGCAGGAACCTAGTAAGAGCAGTGAAAGCTTCAGGCTGCAGAGAAAAAACACTGCTAATAAAAAAGATTGAATGTATTGTCGAGAGGTTTCAGCCTTACAAAACCAATTAAAGAAGCAAAAGTTGGGGTTGCAATATTACTATCAATATTTTTGACACAGTGTGTGATTAATCAATTGATTGCATTCTGCCCATTCTGGAACAATGGTGTTATTTCTTGCTTTGAAGTTAGCTTAGTGGTTCCTCAATAAACGCCTAATAGAGTGGTTCAGAAATGAGTCCTAAAACCGGGAAAATACTAGAATGTGTTTGTGGTTAGAAGACTGAAATAAGGTCTGCGGTTACAGCAACCTTACCTGATTTTCACGTTTTGTTCTACAACATAAAATATATCAGAAAATACTCAACTCCGAAGCTTCTATCCACCATAAAAACAGCGGGGATCGCCGATCACCAGAATCAGAATCGTGCGATACCGATCGCCGATCCGATCATAGGGTGGGTCGGGGCTATGGAGATCTTCCATTTAAACTAATGTTCTCAGTTAATGGGGCTCATTTTTATATTGCTTAATTTTATTATCGTAACGGATCGAAAAGTTTAGATACATTTTTCAATAAATAATAATAATAATAATAATAATGGGTTCCATTTATAAAGCACTTCATATTTGATTTCAAATCCCGAAGTGCTATAATAAATGGTGCGCTTCCACAAACAACAAAGAACATAATTATGAACATAATAATAATTATATTATTATTGCATTCAAATGAAGTACGTTGCATACTGCAGTATGTCCAAAACTGTGCTGCTAGGGTACTCACGCACACAAAGCCGTGGCAGCACATCACTCCCACCCTCATCCACCTCCACTGGTTACCAGTCAAGTCCCGCATCACCTACAAAGTCCTCCTCCTTACCTACAAGTCCCTCCATGCCCTTGCCCCCCAGTACCTATCGAACATCCTTCACCCACATGCCCCACCCCGGAACCTGCGGTCCTCAGACTCTGGCCTGCTCACCACCCCCCGCACCAAACTGCGAACCTTCGGGGACAGAGCCTTCAGTGTGGCAGCCCCCACCCTCTGGAACGCTCTGCGGAGATTCGCAACATCCCCACACTTGAAGCCTTCAAAAGGACCCTCAAGTTCCATCTGTTTGCCTAGGCCCTAGGCTTTCGGCCCCTAAATCGATCTGTTGTTTTGTCTGTCTGACTTTTGTTTTGTTATGTTTGTTTTTGCCCTATTACTTGTAAAGCGACCTTGGGTCCCTTGAAAGGCGCTATATAAATCAAAGCTATTATTATTATTATACCGCTATTTTATTGTCTTTTTCGGACACCTTTAAAAACTGCCAGACTAGTGAAGCCATTTTGGCGAACTTGTTTTGCCCTGCACAGAGAAAAGTGTCATGTATTTTGCATCATCTGATCGGTTCTCCTGGTCGGCCTTTATTAAGAGTGAATATCAGCCGATAACGATCAGCGACCGATTGATCGGAGCATCCCTACTAATAAGTGACTAAATAAACTACTAAACCCTATCACAACGACACAAGTCCGCCTTTAGCTTAACGGTGTTGATGTATTTTAGCCTAGTATTAACTTTTTACTTCCGGCGATTGCATTTACTTATTTTCCGCAATATACCAAATTCCAATGGGAAAATCCCTTTTCTTATTGTTGATGGAAACCTTATGGCGCTAACGTCCGGATCGGCCAACCAAAATAAGGCATCACTGCAACACTCTTAGACAGCAGTTCTTTATAGTTATCCGAAATTATTAATGGGATGGACTCTTGTTTTCACATTAACAAACACATTAACAAAAAATGAGAGCCAACAGCAGACTAACAACGAGCATGAAAGCTAACTTAATGGTCATGTCCATGCTGCTGAGGACTTGCACTTCCACTCGAACTTCCTTGCACATATTTAGAATGTGACTATGACAAAATAAATGAATGAATGTTAAATCTTAATGTGGTATTTAATCAAAATTCTATATTTAGGCGAGGGTGTAGTGAAACCATTTAAATATAATTTGTTTTACGTGTCAGAAGCAATCTGAGTCATTTGCTGACCTATATTTTTTTGGAACTGGACACAGCATTTTATTCCTAGTGTTCCACTGAGAGCTATAAAGCAGAAAAACTAGAGAGAGCTGGGGATTTACTAAACGTTAAGCATATTGAGTGGTGCAAATGGTATTAAGATGTGTAATGCATCATCTCAGTTTTTGGTACAGTACATCTCGCCACTATTGTTCCTTGTTAACAGCTGAGTCAGTGATCCTGTGTCCACCCAAGGTACAAAGCTATTTCCCATGGCCTCAGCTGTAATATAGAGCACCTCCACTCAGCACTACAGAAATCATTACTGCTGCAGGAAAACCATAGGACAGCACCAACACACGTTCATGTTACAGAGAACAGAAAGCCTTCATATACATATCAGTATATCTAAGGGTATAGGGGTTTTACAACTAATTGAAAAGTCTTAATTTAAAAAAAGAAAGAAAGATGATTCTAACCAATTCACCAAAGTTGTTAATATGCCTGTGTACTGTACAGAATATGTATATAGCTGCCGGATGCTGAATATAAAACAACTGTATTTACACAACACAACCCACTCGTGTTTGTATTGTCAATGGCAGGATATGGTGCGTTTATTAGCTAACAAACGCTACATCTAAAATCATATGTTGATATTTTTCTGAACTTCTGCACAATAAAATAAACTGATCGTTATTCCGTTTTTGGCAGACCTTACGAAGGGCAGAAAAATAATTGTCAACTATCTGAGATAAGAGAATGTCCTGGCTTTTTCTGAGTTTGTTCACATAATAAAGTGAATTTGCATACTGAATGGATCTAATACTAGATGTAGTGTAAAGTGTCTTTTTTTTTTTATTGATATATAACGCCATTAATACGTTTATTTTATTTCTCTGAAAAAGCATGGCTCCATATTAGAGAACTTATATAAAAAGTTATATAAAAATGTTAATTGGAATGTCACTAAAGCCCCATTCGAATTAGATTTAGTTCTCTAGGGGAGGTGGTATGATATTACCAATGCCTGCACTGGTCAGTGATTTTCTGTCCAGAGTGCACAGAATGTGGGTATTTCTCTTTTTTAACAACAGTGGAATTCCATGAATGTTCAACATTTATTAACACGGTAACAGATGGAACATCAAGTCAGCCAAGACATCTGAACTAAACACTAAGGAATGGAAAGAATGAATACAGAAATGTTGCACACCACATCAACGGCATTCACAACCGCATTCTCTTTTAAACCTGATGGTAAATGGACTGCATTTATATGGCGTATTTTCCAGTCTTTGCAACCCCTGTTAGCACCTTTACATACAAAAGGTGCCTACCAGTAAAGGAGACTAAAATTCAAACATTCACAAATCGTTGGCCATGCCACTGTGAGCAATTTGGCGTGAAGGGTCCTTGAAGAGCACAATGTCATATTGACTGCAGTGACCTGGGTTTGAACCACCAACTTTGCGTTAAATGGAGTCCGCCACAGTTGCCAAAATATGTCCTGCAACTTTACATTAAGACTAAAGGGTTCTTAGGATAGACAACATAACACTCTGGGGGGTGTTCTGGTGCACCAGCAGATGAATGCAGTAAAGGTAATATTTATCATTGTGTGAAGTTCTGGTGCACTTTTGATAAGCACTTGGGTAAAGGCTATTCCTACTTGATAAGCCACCATCCAACATCAATGGTTAGGGTTAGGGTTATGTAATGTATGTATGCAAAACAACCAATGATAGAGCAAACGCATTAACAAGCAATACACATCACCAAACCTGTCTCTTAAAGAGGTAACTTTTCCCAATCGTTGGCACGATTGGACAATAAAGCTTCAAATGTGTATATTGATTATATTGATAAAAGTAAATAATTAATATGATTTACATGGTTAATTATGTTTTTAGCAAACAGTATTTCAGCCGGGTCATTGAGGGTTGATTCCCTATGTATCCCTAAGACATTTCATACTGGATCAAATTCTAATAGTGTTATAGAACAGCCAACCATGTATAAGCTGTTCTTTTAGTGTTTTTTTGGTGGAAATGGACTGAAAAGATAACTGTCTCTTAAATGCATCGTTGTTATTGTGAAAGATTGTATAATTAAAACAGAGATTGTTGTATCCTAAATCACAGTATTGTGTACACTTGAAAGATGGGTAAAGTAAGTTTGTGTGCCTCAAAAGGGCAAAATGGCTGAGGTGGAAGAAGTACTCAGGCCCTTTACTTGAGTAAAGGGTCAGTTTTACCCTCCAACGGACCCTGGACACAACGCGTACATTTGTCAAAATCATCACTTTCAAAGTAAACACTCAGAAATACATGAACCGGAGATAAACAGCTTTTTGTCACGTCACAAGGGACTGCTTAAGATTATTTCATGCCACTAAAATTAATTCAGGCTTAAAAGCTCAGAAAATCACATAATGTGTCTTCTGCTGTCAAAATAAAACCTACAATATTGTGCATGTGGGAATATATTTCAACATATCAGACATGTCAAAGGAGCTCTAATTAAAACAAGTGTACAGCTCACAAACACAATGGCGTGTGTATGTGTGTGTGCTTGCTGGCTAAACACACACACCTAGCGTACATATGTAACCCATATGCTCTGGAGAGTTGCATCACCCACGTTCCCCTGCTTACAAACACACAGAAGAGTACACACCTCCCTCACTGTCTTACTGCACCTGTGTGTGTTAATGTGTCTGATTGTAATTATGTCTCCTAAACTTGGTCTGAGCATAGTTGAGGTTTTGACATTTGGGTGAATTTGACCTTGTCTTTCCATTCGTACATAAAACGAAGATCATCTATGACCTGATCTATGACCCCTGGGGCAGCGCACATTAGAACCATAGGATTGATAAAATACTATTCTTTACATCACCCATAGGATTATGTAGAACAGACCCGGCGGCAGACATACGTCTCTGGGCGGGCATTTGATGTACCAGGGCGGGCCCACCCCGAAACTTACATTTCCCGGGAAAACTGAATTGTGAAAGAGCTGACATGCTGAAAACCCAACCCCTGCAGGGGGGTCTGGGAGATTCTCCCCCAGGAGATTTTTGAAATACTAACATAAAATACACATTCTGGTCCTCTCTTGAGAAGAAAAATAAATAAATCTATTACTACACAACATAGGCTATTTCAGTTTTGTGTTACTTTGTTCTGAAAGCTGAACCTGCTGCTCCTCACAGAGAGAAGAGGGAAGAGGCTGTGTGAATTACTTTACATTGTGGATAAGGGTGGAAAGCCCCCATTGTTCTGTGTGTCGAAATGAAAGACAGCCCTCACATCAATCATCAAACCGTGGGGTCTTATGTAATTACGTGTTGATTTCTATCAACACGTATATAGAGATGTACTACAGAAAAAATATTCTCCGTCGGGACTTCCTGCAACAACACCACGTCGTTATCTTGATTCTGATTGGCCAGAAGACATTATCAAAGATGTTCTATTGAGAAGATGATCACTACGTGACAAAAGTTTTCAAACCGTTTCTAGTCTTCGGTATTTCCAGACAAGTGACTGCTGAAATCAATCTTACTAACTGCTGTCTGTGCAATTTACGCGAGTTGGCGGACTTTATTTAGCTTACTTTAAAATCATTTTTCATGGTGGGGCTAAGCCATTTATTGGTATGGCTGTAGCCTACCCAAGTATACCCTGGCGCCGCCACTGAACATAATAATAAAACAATTAAAATGTTGTATTCAGCCCTGATTAAAACAGCGGGCCCAAATCCTGGATGGTCAGGCCCAAATCCTGGATGGGCGGGCCCGGCCCCATGGGGCCCGCCCATGACGCCGGGTCTGATGTAGAGTGGTTATGTAGCTAAAAGTTGGCAACTGTGGGCGTCGCCATGTTGGCAGTTACGCAAACTCCTGACTATTCTAAAATTAACATCTTTGTTGGAGTTGAGGCAACTGGTGGTATGGCAGACAGCAAGCGTTCCAGACACAATTCCCCTGTAACTCAAAGTGGTCAGGTCCTGAGAAAATGTAAGCCTTGACATAATAAAGAATACAAAAAATCATACAAAAAATGCCCCAACCGTACAGTTGTCATTAATAGGGATATGAGCTGTAGAGACGGTTGATTTGTGCCTTAAGGTTGGGCACTTTACCATGGGGAATGGCTCAGCCAGCCTCAAGTGGCCATTCTGTGAACTGCATGTGTTGGCACTTCCTGAAAAAGCTATTAGTTTAAAAGACCTTGGCAAATTATCTAATCAAGGTCAATTTATTTTCATATGTTTTTTCCAGAATCTTTAACTGCATCTCGTGGTCTTGATAGCTGATGTTGTTAGCTCAGTTCTCATGGAGATGGTTGATCTGTAGATATGTGGGAAATGTAGCTGCCTCTTAATCTGTGCTCATCTGTATGTCCACATGTATGAGGTTTCGGTGGAATCAAACTCTTAAGCGACATGGAGATGGTGCAGAGTTCAGTTCTGAATTACTGTTTGGACTGTTGTCAAGTTAAGTGTGAAAAACATTAAGAGTCAACACAATTGGTTTATCTGGCCGAAAAGTCTACTTTTTTATTTTTCTGATAATAGTATTTCACTGCAATATGTATTTCCACTAAACCTCTTGCACAAGAGTTGTTGGTCAAGAATGTCTCTATTCTGCTGGTGGGTCACTGTGCCATATTCTCACTTGGCATGGATACAGACCTGGTTCAGGGGCCTCATTTATAACGCCGTGCGTAGGATTCACGTGGGAAGGTTGCTTAGGTAGTAGAAATCCAAAAAATAGGTACAGAAATGTTAATTAATATCCATTCTTTCAAAGCCAGGTGATTGTGACTCAATCAGTCCAGATTCGCACTGGTATAACTTGTGTATTTTTCTAAATGTTCTTGGTAATGGGTCATGAATGAGTGATGAATTAAATACAAGATAAGAGTTACCCTCTGCCTACCGTTGTACAGACTATGGTGGTGGGGGGACATCTCCTCTCCCGCTGCTCTCCTCTGCTCCCTGCCTGGGGATCCACCGCTAAACCTCCCCTTACCGTGCTCCATCCCGGGGCTGTGCTGATAGTGCTGGTGGTGCCGTATAGACTCCGGACTACCCACGATCACCCGCCCTTTCCTCAGGTGCTCTGGGGTCCCCATCGCTGCAAGCATGGCCTCCGGACTCCCACAGCATGCCCCCCCCATGTGACTTGAGCGGTGTCTCTGACCCAGCTCTGGGCTTGACTTGGCGGTGTTCTTCCCACGGCCGGGTGATGCCTGCCCTGACAAAGATAGCTGTTTGTGGACTAGTAGGTCAGAGCTGTGGGGTTTTGGGTTGGAGTCACATGGTATCCTGGTGGGAGACTTACTGTGTTTCTCCTGGCTGTGACTCCGAAGGCCACGAGGGTCCAAGTCGGTGAGGGATCCCCCTCGGGGGCGGCACGACTGGGGGAATGTGTAGTACTCCGGGGTGGAGCTGTGCCTCCTTCCTGTGGATTCACACACATCTCCTGGTTTCCGGTGGTGTTCCGAAGAGATGCATCTTGACCCAGGACTGGCGTTGGAGCCCAGGGGGGGGGGTTTGAGGTTGTCTGGGCTGTCCGTGCTCCCTGCGCTGGAGGTGCTGCTTCCATCGCCTACATCCCGCAGCAGGCCAGGTGCTGGGACACCTCCACCCATTTGAGACAAGCTGCTCTGACTGTCAATGGAGCTCCTACGCCCGGTTCCTCCGTGCCCCCCCACAACTCCTCCAGCCACGGCAGCAGTCCTCTCCTCCTCCAGCATGAGGCACACCTCCTTGAGCTCCAGGTTTTCCCGGATGACCTCCAACTGGCGCTGCTCCAGCTCCTTCAGCTTCTGCAGGTAGATGGCCACCTCCTTCCTCATCAGGCCGGCGCTGTAGCGGCCCAGACGCTGCCACTCCCTCGAAACACGCTTTCCCTTCTGCCGGTCGTCGTCCAGGAAGCAGCACAGGTCCCGCAGCTCCTGGTTGTCCTCCTGCAGTTTCTGGTTTACATCCTGGTTAACATTGGCACACAAAAAGAAGCACACACAGAGCAGAAGTAAGTGATGATATCCACATTCCTGCTGGAATTTCTAAATGTTTTAATTCTTCAATCCCACATGCTGCTTCGCAAAACAATAGGGCCGTTACTACCTCAGTACTACATCAGTAGTTTTTCAGAGCAAGTATATATTTGTTGTCATGTGTCCAGGTTTTCTGTCATGTGCACAGCTAGGGATTTGTAAAGCAGGAGCTGAAAATCCCACATTTTCTTAATTGTGATTACAGTAGTAAATGTTTGTAAAATCCCACTTGTAGCTTAGACTTGCAACTGAACACTAAGCCAACGATAAAAATAATAAATATTGTGTACTGCCATTTAATATAAAATCGTCTTATGATTACAGGATATGATTTGTTTTCCATTTCCCCAGCCCTAATACATAATTGTTGTCATTTGACATAAAGATATTTACTGATTTACTGTGATATAAAACCCAGAAAACCCAGAAAACCTGACATTGGAAAGGCTAGAACAAGGTAATAATTGGCTCTATTTAGCATGTACTCAAGAACCATCCTTAAGGACTATTTTGACATACTTGTACTTGACTTGAGTATTTCCTATTCCAAACTACTTTTAAAAAGCAGTATTTTAGTTTTTACTGCACTACATTTAATTAAGACTACTAGCTACTTTATAAAAATAAAATGATATGATACAGTACTGTATTACTTATATACCCAGTTTTTTAAGAGGAAATACAATTGGCACCACATGTATTTGTTGGTTACAGCATCATTACAAAAGTGATTATGCAAATTAAGTCAAATATAATATATGGTTTACTGTGAAGAAGCTGCTCTGCATATTGAGTACTATGTTTGATACTTGAAGTACATTTTGCTCATAATAAATGGTTGTACTTGTAATCGAGTATTTTAAGATTATATTATATTATATATACAACATTATTTGTTATTTTACTCAGGGCCGTCCCTCCCTACAGGAAGATCAGGCAGACTGCGTGCCCCCCCCCCCCCCCCCCTGACGCTCGCGAAACAGAGGGCCTCATCATATAACTTTGCGTGGGGCCTCAAGTTGACCAGGGACGGCCCTACTTTTACTCAAGTAAAGGGTCTGAGTATTTCTTCCACCTCAGCCATTTTGCCCTTTCGAGGCCATATTTCAGATGACTTCGTCTCTTAATGATCATGCCCTAGAAGATGATTAGGGCCACATGTGATTTTCTTTTTTTGGATCTGACCAAAAGTGTTTTTTTATTTGTTTTATTCTGATATTAAAGTCAGAAATCTGAGGAAAACAATTCACATGTGGCCCTTATCATCTTCCATATACTGTGCAGATCCCCGACCTCCCCACCAAGCTCACCTTTAGACTCCGGATCTCGTTCAGGTGCTGCTGGAGTCTCCGGTTGACCTCCCGCATCAGATTGCCGTGCTCCACGATGGCGGTCCTCTTCCCCGCCTCTGCCCTCCGCAGTCTCCGCACCAGCTCCTCTTTGCCCCACTTCAGCAGCTCCTCGTCGCTGATTTTGGAGATATCCTCCGCCGGACTCTCAGCGCTTATGGACACCTGCGCGCCTTTCTCCATCCTTTTAGTTGAGGTTAGCAAGGGGGAAAAGTCTGGTCGATTTCGGAAACACCAAACCAAGCCTGACAGGGATAACTCTGATCCTACTTATGTTCCCACCAACCCACCCATTTTTTTTACGTCCGTGGATTTACATCGTTTTCAGTTAGGCTGAGCCTCGCCCATGCTGCGACTCGGGTCTCCGCTCGGGTCTCTGCGGTTGCTGCTGCTCTCTCCCCGCTGTTAGAGCTTCAGTCCGCACTCTGCTGCGGCTCTGGCTGTGCCCTCGCTCGGCTTGACGGGGCGGTTTCTCTCCAGGTGCATGCCGGCCGCCTTTGCGCACTCCCGCTGCTCAGTGCGCACTACCGCTGCCCGACCGCTGAGGAGGAGGAGGAGGAGGAGGAGGAGGAGGAGGAGGAGGAGGAGGAGGAGGAGGAGGAGGAGGAGGAGGAGGAGGAGGAGGAGGAGGAGGAGGAGGAGGAGGAGGAGGAGGAGGAGGAGGAGGAGGAGGCTGCAGGTGTATATCCAGGATGAGAAGGTGCGTTAGTGGGTTAGTGTGGAGGAAAGAATCTCCCTTCTCTCGCTCCTTCACCCTCTACCTCTCTCCTAACGTATTTTGTATCGGGTTGCGCCATCTGCTGATGGAATCCGGCCATTTCTAAAACATAATAATGATAATAAACTTTATTTATATGGCAAAAACATAGTTGCAAAGTGGTTTAACATTAAAATACACTGACAGCAAGTGAATTAAACAAAAACAACTAAACAGAAAAACATATAGTAAAACACATAAAATAATACAACAAAAATAAATAGAATACAAATTAATGAAAAATAAAATAAGAATACAAATTAAATTACATAAAGGCAATTCTCAAAAAAATTACTTAAAAGAGCTAACATTTTTGCAGCACTGCTCCTCAGGACCTTGGGACGACCGACAGGAATGCCTCTGAGGATCTCAGGGTGGGGGCCTGGTGTGGGGCAGAGGGATCTAAAAGGTCAGATAAATAACTTGGGGCCAGGCGTCTCAAGGCCTCAAAGGTCATCAATAAAGTCTTAACATTTTATTATACCGGCCAAAGTTCCAGCACACAAATAGTATTTAGAAGTGCACAGCAGCTTCAGAAATTATACAAATAAAATATAAGCTGTCTTTAAATTAAAAGATTTTAGCGGTGGTGATGCGGTACTCAGTTTATCTAAGCCAGGGGTCTCAAACTCAAGGCCTGGGTGCCAAATCCGGCCCGCGACTTCATTTTATGTGGCCCCGCAAGAGCTTGCAAAGAATATAATACGTTTATTATACGGTTACATTCCACTTTACAGAAGCAGTTTGCCAACTACATGTCCCACAATGCATCTCGTTTTGTGACATGCCACTGAAGAGACTTGCAATTATTTGCCCTGGACTTCTGCTTTCAGACTAATTACAAAGTTATTATCCTATCCGATAATAATCCAATTCAGAGGCAGTAATGTAATATAAGACATTATTTTATATATATATATATGATATAGTTATATAGTTACAACCGGCCCTTTCAGTGCAACCTTTATGCGAATGTTGCCGGCGATGAAATTGAGTTTGACACCCCTGATCTAAGCTGTTTACCCTGCTGATTGCATTTCTACTTCAACTCAGAGACGTGCACACATAAGAGGCTTCTCAATACTCAAATTTCCCCTCCTCGACTCCCCTCCTCGACTCCCCTCCTCGAGACTTAGTCCCGCCCACAGGAGATGCGAGCGGAGGACCGAGGAGGGGAACCGGGGAAAGAGGAGGGGAAGCAGCAGACGTTTAAAGAAATGAGAACTCCTCTCCTCTGAGCGGTCATATTAAAGCGACGTCCGTTCATTATTACGTGGCAACAGCTGCATCAGCTGTCGAGTGTTTTGTCATATTTTATAATCTCTGTTAGATCAGCTGAACATTGTTCCCCCACATATTTACCTTGAATTCATTGAGAGTGCGGTATAATGAGACAATACCAGGCTACAGATGCGGACACACACACACAAATATATTTATATAAATATATGCAATTTAAAGTATGAGAGCACTCTCATAATAACGTAACACAATCAGAGACTGGATATATCCCCCCCCCCCCCCCTCTCTCTCTGGTCGCTGAAATGGGGAATTGAAATTACGGGCCAAAAGTTGTATTTGCAAGTATTAAAAGTAAGCAGAGGACACCAAACCAACTGAGACCTGTCTGTCCGCCGCATCTGCGCACACACTGTACCACACACACACCTACACACTGTACAGGACATACCTACGAGGAGTCGAGGAGTCGAGGAGGGGAAATATAGAGGCTTCTCAATACTCAAATTTCCCCTCCTCGACTCCTCGACTCCTCGGTCCTCCGGTAGTGACCCGGAAATGAATTTCAGCGCGCCATTTTGAAGGACGTCTCATTTCTCTAAATGCACACCGAGGACCGAGGATCGAGCGTCGAAGAGGCTCTCTGGAGGAGCTATAACCGAGGATACACTGATGGTTCCTCCACGGCTCCTCCGCGGATGCATTTCCGGGAACGGTGGAGGCGTGACGCACGGCCGGACTTATCTCAGCCAATGACAGCTCTGCATGCATCCCCTGGATATTATTTTAGAAACTGCTCTCATCGCAACGCGATGTTTACAGTGAGAACAGCTGTGAGGTCCTGCAGAAAGCAGAGCAGTGTGTAAAATATATATCACTCAGTATAACAGGCCTACTCTCTTTATTTGCTTTAGTTTAGTAGATATCTACAAACAAAGAGTCGATATTTTTCTAAAACCATTTAGTGCTTCACATAATAAAATACACAACGGCTGTAGCCTGATTATGCTTTAGGAGCTGTAGGTGTGTGTGGTACAGTGTGTAGGTGTGTGTGTGGTAGGTTACAGTGTGTAGGTGCGTGTTGTACAGTGTGTCGGTGTGTGTTGTACAGTGCGCAGATGCGGCGGACAGACAGGTCTCCGTTGGTTTGGTGTCCTCTGCTTACTTTTAATACTTGCAAATACAACTTTTGGCCTGTAATTTCAATTCCCCATTTCAGCGACCAGAGAGAGGGGGGGGGGGGGATATATCCAGTCTCTGATTGTGTTACGTTATTATGAGAGTGCTCTCATACTTTAAATTGCATATATTTATATAAATATATTTGTGTGTGTGTGTGTGTCCGCATCTGTAGCCTGGTATTGCCTCATTATACCGCACTCTCAATGAATTCAAAGTAAATATGTGGGGGAACAATGTTCAGCTGATCCAGCAGAGATTATAATATATGACAAAACACTCACAGCTGATGCAGCTGTTGCCACGTAATAATGAACGGACGTCGCTTTAATATGACCGCTCAGAGGAGAGGAGTTCTCATTTCTTTAAACGTCTGCTGCTTCCCCTCCTCTCTCCTCGGTTCCCCTCCTCGGTCCTCCGCTCGCATCTCCTGTGGGCGGGTCTAAGTATCGAGGAGGGGAGTCGAGGAGGGGAGTCGAGGAGGGGAAATTTGAGTATTGAGAAGCCTCTTTTGAGTATTGAGAAGCCTCTATAGACTCTAGGTAGTGCTTGAGCACCTGCCCGTTTTGCCCTCTGGACAGCAATGTGCCCTTTTGAAAGTTCTTTTTTTTTTTTACAGTGTACTGTATGTGGCTCATGGTAACATCGATCAATTCTGTAATAGAAGCTTCTAATATATACAACAATGCCCCAAATGCGCGTTGTAATTTTGTCAGACATCCCCACACGTGCCCCGCGGCACTCCCGTACGTGCCCTGGCTGCAGCCCACCCCTTCCCTGCTCTCAACGTGAACGCGCAGCGCGCAGAGCTGACACAGACAGGCCACGGCGGGTGTGTGGTGCAGCAGCACGATTAAAAGTGCCCTAGTGACGACCAAGTAAGTAACCACCAGGTAACAAATACAAAGAGTGTATTGTTTAAAGGGAAATGGAAACACTTTTCAAACTGCTTTCCATGCGACAATATTACCATTAGGAAATGTATTTATCTAGTCTATTTCCAATGTAAACGATCGAGATACGCGAATTTACTTTTTGAAATACGTGCCTAATGACCATGGGCGCTTCCATTGCTCCGGGACTTTTCCAGTGACGTCACTGACTGGCTTCCTGGGCCAAAGCTCAATAACAAACAACATGGCGTGCAATGCACCAGTAGTTTACATTACAAGAAAACGGTCGTCGTCAGGAGTTTATTGTATTGCCCCAGGCTGCACAAATGGATTTTATACAAAGAAGGAAGAAGTACATTTCCATAGGCTGCCACTAAAGGATGAGAAGCTGCTCAAAGTCCAGTCTGGATGCCTGGTTCAATACAAAACATTGGATTTGAAGCCAGGATCTGTTCCCACAATATTCGATTTCTCAACGTATGCAGTCGGGAACACCGACCGTCCCAGCACGTCGGCCGCGCAAGACAATGACAGTGTCAACAAACGTGAAGTTTGAGCCACCAAACGAGTTGCTTCAGCTGCCGAGAGAGAGGTAAATATTGCAGCACTACCAGATTACTAGCTCACACATGTATTTACTGACACAGTGTGACCTTATTAATTAACGCAATCGCGTCCAAACTAAATGGTAGCTATTATTATGATGCACAATAGAGAATTGGGGGTGTTCTATAGCTCAACTAATTAAACTGGCATACACACGCTCATCTGTCGAAAACAGCCCTAAAAAGGCTAGTATTGCTATCAATGGATGGTATTGCAGGACCCAGAGCGCACGGAGCACAGAGCGGACAGCAGATAACGGAATTGCAGTTGTATTGCTTATAGATTATCAGAACATTTCAAAGGGGACACAGCCCCATTGGATATTAACCTATGGATTAACTACATCATCGTTTTTATCGTTGTAATGCCATTGAAGACCAGTTTAGACCAGACAATGAGGAAGGTAAGCCGTTAGCCTGGCGTATGTTAGTACCTAGCGCCACTTGTTTTGATGTACGTTTTTGTGGATAACCTCGCGAGTTTGTATCTTTCAGTGTTGAGGTGGACACCGTTAGATTCTGTGTCTCCTTGCGATCATAAACGATGTGTTGGATGTGCGGCTAGGATAAGTAATAAGGGAGCTAGGAGTGATTTTCGGTGCAGTAATAGGTTAGCATTTTCGCTCGGGGCTAATTCAGAGGCTCACTGTTAGCATTGTGTTTTTTTAATTTTTTTATTCCGGATCGTATGCCACTCTATTCGACCGAATCGGTTCATAAGCATAGGCCATGGGATGCCTGGTAACTGTAGATGCTTCCACATCAATGTCATCTCCCGACGAATAGTCAAATTCATCGCTCAAAACGTCGATCTCATTGCAAAATTCCTCCATCGCTGCCATATCTGCTACGTTGTGTTGACTTCTGGTGGAGCGAAAACACAGCCAGTGACGTCACCATTTGGGACTCCCCTAATGGCGGCGGCCTGGTCCCGGAATTCCCCACCCGGCCGGCGGATAATTAATTTTCTTTTGGCGAGTAATATCATATACAATAAATATTACGATCAATATCCATTGTAAAATGAATAAACTACCGGAATATTATAACTGTAATTGGTGTTTCCTTTCCCCTTTAATCCCCTGAATCAGATGCTAAACTATACAGGGTTCGTACGGTCATTGAAAACCTGGAAAAGTCATGGAAATTCAAAATGCAAATTCCAGGCCCTGGAAAAGTTATGGAAAACAATATTTTTCCCAAAGTTTTGGAAAAGTCATGGAAATGTAACTAAAGTTGCGTCAAATATAATTTACATTTGATCTAATCGTCGAAATAATCTGCGGTCGCGATGGCACATAACAGTTTATGTTATGTGTTATGTTATGGCACATAACAGTTTATGTGCCATCATGACGCGCATGGTGTTATTTTGTAATATATGAAGCGCGAGCTGTGTGCTCGAGTCTTCTTGCCTGTCGGGCCGGCTGAACTCTGCTGCTCCGGGATGAGGGTCAGCTACATTATCTACGGTGTGTTCGTTAACTGTGCGGAGTCACTTTGGCACAGACTGAGCCGCTGGTGAACAGCTGTTAGAACAGGCCGTTCAGGTGTTCAGGTGTCCGTTCAGAGCGGCAGAGCTGATGTGAACTGAAAAGTTTTTCTGTCGCAATATCATTGTCACTATCTGCTAACGTTAGCTTTAGCCTTCGTTTTCTAATAGTTTTTTTCATAGGCTATAAACAGAGGTGGTATAAGTATAGAGATTTTACTATAGTAAAAGTAGAAGTACTCAGATCTTGTACTTGAGTAAAAATAGAAGTAGAGTGTAGGAATACTCTGTAACAGTAAAAGTCCTGCATTCAAAATGTTCCTCAAGTGAAAGTAGAAAAGTATTATACAAATACTAAGAGGCATGAATTGAAAATACATTTTCAAAATGCTCAACAGTGCTGCCAAAATTAAAAACTGACTGCTACACAATTAAAATAAATGCTTTTATATATTTTATTTTATATATTTATTTATTTATATTTATATATTTTATATATTTCTATTATTTCTATTTATTTGGCCTTTCTGTTATTATTACCTGCTGCTTTAGTTGTTCTGACTGCTAAAATCCTCTGTTATTCCTAATTTTAAAGCCGATATTCCGGGGCTCGGATCCTTGTCACCTTTTTCATACCTGATGAGTTTGCATCCCTGACAGTTGCTTTAGCGTGTAGAAGCTAGTAAGCCTACTATTTGATTTGTTTTAGATAGGCATCTGCATCAGACAGCATATGGTTATTGAAATAAATATATATGCAATTACGACCAGTGGCGTTTCTATATGTACAAAAGTGGTGGGGCACAACAAACTCAGATGTCTATATATAAGCTTCTGCAGAGAGGTTCATGGCTGGTAAGGCACTGGCACTGACTCTTCAGGTTTACAAATATATTAAATCAAAATATAATATTATTTTCAAAAGCTTTTTTTGTCTGATGCTTCAATTACTTTTAAACAGACAGTTCAACAGAAGGACACCCAAAAAAATGTAATTTTATCATTTAAATATTGAATTGTTCTCTCTTAGTAAGATCCCATTTTCAATAAAATTGCAGTCTTACCTTGACTTGAAGATTAAGTCTTTAAGCCTATCCTTCTGGACAAAAATCTCTATTACTTTTTTGTAAAAGTCCTCCTTATCTTCTTGTAGTTTCAAAAGTCTATCATAAATCTAATCTAATCAATAGATTTTTGATTCGAAAATGATAAAAGTACGGTAGACATGTGGATATTATCCGGCTGAACAAAACGTACATTTATCTAACAGCTACGTTTCCCACAGATCTTATTTTGAGCTATTTTCTAAAATCCTATGGAGAAATCTCGTTGCTTTTAGGTCGAGGGAAGCCATGCGCAGCTTACTTCCTGGTTTTAGGACGCCTCACTGCAGCTCTCTCGTCTCCTCTTCACACAGCACACTTTTCGCGGCACACGTACTTACAGCCAATCAGCTCTGAATTATGTGAGATGACGTATGGAGGGGATGGCAGCACTTTGCCCCGATGGTCATTATTTTTTGCCACACACATTACATAGGAAAATACTCTGAGCATGCGCAGTGTAGTTTTTGCAGTCACCGTTCACTTAGACAGTCAGAGGGAGGGGCAGGATCAGATTTTGTCCCACATGGCTCTAAACTAGGGTGACCAGATCCCAACAAACCAAATGTGGGACAAGGAGTATGGTTGTGTGGGACAATGTGGGACACCCTCTCAACAGCAACCCCCGGAAAAAAAAACGTAACAAATATATAACAACAGAACAGAAAGTGAAGTCAAAATGCAGTTTTTTAATAAAGAAAAGTAAACTAAGGCTAACCAAGGCAGCAGGCATTATTCACTTCAAGTGTTTAGAAATGCATCTTCTTAATTCAACTAGTGTATTACCTGTACAAGTAGGCACAACATAAATTAATAGATAAAATAAAACCAACACTGGCCAGGAGGGAACAGAAACATAATAATACATAAAATAAAATAGCTTTCAGTTTTGTCCATCACAGCAACAGAAGGTGGGCCCCCACACTTCTGTTGCTGTGCTATTTTGTCACCTAGAACCACTGGTGTCTTTGACTCTGTCAAACAACTCTCCACAGAGGCAGGGGCAAGCACATCTGTTATTATGGACGCTGCTTTTGTACGACCACATGACATTTTATTTACTATCTCAGAGTCTGGAAACATGGTCGGCGCTAGCTTGTTACCAATCATTTGACCGGTATGATTGGGAGTGTTGCACTATATGGTAAACACTGGTTATTTCTGCTGCTGTTACCTTGTCTGAGTGGCCATCGTTTTTTGGTTTGAGTAGGAATGTCTCCATAGAGTGGGATGTCTCTTTTTGAGCGACACGTTTCTTGTGAGAATCGCATTCTCTGTGTCTTTTGACGTCGTATTCACTGCCATGTGAAATTTAAAAATTACTCTTGCAAAGATTGCAAAAAACTCTCTGAGAGTCGCCCTGCACTGGCTGCACCCACGGGTAAGTGTCTTCCCAGTCTTTGTTGTATGTGCATCTTCTTTTCTTCTTAGCTGTAGTTTCAGTTTCCTCCATTTTCCATAACCTGCTGCGTCGCCTGCGTTCGTTGTTGTTGTTTGGCGAGGTGGGGGGGGGTGTGTGTGAGTGAGTTACTCTCATTGGTTAACACTTGACCAGCACCCGCCGTGTGTTACAGTTTGATTGACAGCAAACACAGCCCCCTGATGATAGCCTTCCCTGCTTTCTCAACAGCCATTGGATGAATCTGATTTTAAAGAAAAGCGTTTTAGCCAATCAAAATGAAATATGCGGGACATCGTCTCAATTTGCGGGACGCACCAAAAGTCGTGAAAATGCTGTGCAGTCCCGCGCAAAGCGGGACATCTGGTCACCCTACTCTAAACAGCTCAATAGGCACACACTGTGTAGACACTAATTAGAAGAACACATACTAAAACAGCAATGTACATCTTAAAATATATTTTATATATTTTTTAATTTATTTTTTGCATTTTGTTGTAATCATTATTTTAATACTTTCTGCTGACACTAGGTGGGGCTGTGCCCTAGGTAGGGCAGATTGGACTCCCCTAAGTCATTTAGAATAATAAAAATAAATGTTAAAATAATTAATTTTTTGATAATAAATCCGTAAAATCAGGCAAAAATAAGAATTAAATAACATAACCCTAACCTAAACCTAACGGTACGTCCACACAGCAGCTTTTCAAAAATCTTGAAAATCTTGGAGCTGGGCGTGTCTGACAGCTTGGGGATTTTTTGCGAGCAATGCGACCAACAACCAATCACATGAATCTCCCGCCCCCGATATACAAAGCAAAAAAACCCGGGGATTTTATGTGAGCAATATATATATATTAGGGCTGTCAAACGATTACAATTTTTAATCAGATTAATCACAGTTTAAAAATTAATTAATCATGATTAATCACCATTCGAACTATGTCCAAAATATGCCATTTATTTATGTATATTGTTGTGGGAATGGAAGGATAAATGAAAGAAGGCGGATATATCCATTTAACATACAGTATCTATGTTTATTATAACATTTTTCTGCATGTCAAAATGAAAGGCGCGCTAGTGGAGTACTTCGTGACCACAGAGTGTGAACGTTGTGATCAGCTGTTTTAGCGCAGTTCTCCAGTGAAGGGGGGAGTCTCCCTCCGCAGCCGGTTGGCGTAGTTTTAGCACAGTTCCGTTGTACAGACCGACGTTAACAGCAGCCTGTCTGTGCACACGGAGACCGACTCTGTCGTCCGGTGATCTAACCGCCTTATGGAAAAGCTTCACAAGTACGTCGGTACGCAAATGCGCTTTGTGACACAAGTGACGGTACGCATTTCAGATTACGCACATAACCTGCGTACCAGTTATGTGCACCCCTGTACCAGAGCCATATTATTACTATTATATGGCTCTGCCCTGAACTACAGCAAAATTAGTCTCCGTAGGGACTTCCTGCAACAACACCACGCCGTTATCAAAGATGTTCTATTGAGAATACGATCACTACGTGACAAAAGTTTTCAAAACCGTGGCTACTGAAATCAATCTTACTAACTGCTGTGTGTGCAATTTACTCCGCGCGAGTTGGCAGACTTTATTTTGCTTACTTTAACATCATTTTTCATGGTGGGGCTAAGCCATTTCTTGGTATGGGTGTAGCCTACCCCAGCCATACCCTGGCGCTGCCACTGGTGGCACGTATGGGGCGGGCCATTCTGCACATGCGTTAAATGCGTTAAATATTTTAACGCAATTAATTCAAAAAATTAATTAGCGCCGTTAACGCGATAATTTTGACAGCACTAATATATATATATATATAAACTCCCCAAACAGGCGAAAACCTACCAGTTTCACCCACTGTCTCTGCCACCTCCCTCCATGCCTGGTTCCTCCGGTTTGTATCCCGTTAATAGTTCTGGTCGTAAAGAACCGGGTGATTTGCTACCGTAATTTCTCGTTTGGAATATGAGGAAATGAACTGCGGTCTGGTTCTCCCTGCTTACACGCGGTTTGATTGGCTAGCGCTTCTACTGTCAGATTTGCATACACGTGTTTGATTGGCTGGCGCTTCCAACTCAGCTTCAAAAGTTGAACATTGCTCAACTTTGGAATCCTGGAAATCCTGGACATCCTGGAAATCTTCGCTTCGCTCCCCCACAATGCAATTCGGCGAAAAGCGAGGCAAAGTGACATCATCCCCATTCAAAGTCAATGGGCAGAGAAGCGGTGGAAGATTCTTCTGAAGCTGCTGTGTGGACGTACCGTAACCCTAAAACCGAAATAAAGTAACCAAAAACCGAAAAGAAAAGAAATCCGCCATTATCCGACAAATTTTTCCGCACAATTTCGGAGCGCACAATTTCGGAGTGCACAATTTCGGCGCGACCGCCACGACGACTCAGAAGGTGCCCTTTTTTTTTCTCTTGAGCACCTGCCCCTATACATGTCTGTGCACGCCACTGCTTCAACTATTATAAAAGTGGTGTTAGTATGTAGAGAGTGTCCTGCTGATCAACACGTGGGCCTTGTTTGTGCACCACTGAGCTTCTTTCATATAGATAATGCAAATATTGCCTGACTCTATGAAATATAACCACATATTCCTCCCCTTTTCACTTGCGTTCCGCCTACAAACTCCGCCAGGACAGTGTCACGTCTCGGCTCAGTCTAATTAATGCAGAGGGAAAATTACAACTGATTTGACTTTAACAACGTTTAAGACTTCATCTTTTAACTTTGAGTAAAACAAATCTGCTGATATGTTGATAATGATGAATTATGATGAATCTTCCACGCAAACCAAAGTTAGCCATGGAGTGCCACAGGGCTCAGTGCTCGGACCTATTTTGTTCACATTATATATGCTTCCGTTAGGCAATATTATAAGGAATCATTCTGTAAACTTTTATTGTTATGCGGATGATACTCAACTATATTTATCAATCAAGCCTGATGAAATTAATCATCTAAATAAAATTCAAGACTGCCTTAAGGACTTAAAAACGTGGATGACCTTAAACTTTTTGATGTTAAACACGACCAAAACTGAAGTTATTGTACTTGGCCCGAAGAATCTACGAAACAAATTATCTAAAGATATACTAACTATGGATGGCATTAATTTGGCCTCCAGTGAGACTATAAGGAATCTTGGTGTTATATTTGATCAGGATTTATCCTTGAATGCCCACATAAAATCAATTTCAAGGACCGCCTACTTCCATCTACGTAACATTGCAAAAATCAGGCATATCTTGCCTCAAAACGATGCAGAGAAACTAGTCCATGCATTTGTTACTTCTAGGCTGGATTATTGTAACTCTTTATTATCAGGGAGTACCAAGAAGTCAGTCAAGTCGCTTCAGCTGATTCAAAATGCTGCGGCTCGTGTACTAACCAGAGTTAGGAAAAGGGACCACATTACTCCTGTTCTGGCTGCCTTACACTGGCTCCCTATAGAACATAGGATAGAATTTAAAATTCTTCTTCTCGCCTACAAAGCCCTTAATGGGCAGGCGCCATCTTACCTTAAAGAACTCATTATACCCTACTGTCCTACTAGGGCATTGCGTTCCAAGAATGCAGGGTTGTTGGTTGTTCCTAGAATCTCTAAAAGTACAATGGGAGCCAGAGCCTTTTCTTATCAAGCTCCACATTTGTGGAATCAGCTTCCAGTTTGTGTTCGGGCGGCAGACACCCTATCCGTTTTTAAGAGTGCGCTTAAGACCTTCCTTTTTGATAAAGCTTATAGTTAGGGCTGATTAGATTCAGCCCCTAGTTTTGCTGATATAGGCTTAGTTTGTTGGGGGACATCTTACTTCTTCCTTCTCTCTGTCTGTACCTGTGTACTCTCATGTTCCGATTAACCCAGCTTCCCCAAATGTCTTTCTTTTTGGTGTCTATATACGCTGGGATCCGGAGTCATGGATGATCCTGCGGTCCTGTGTCCTGGATCGCGAGCGCTGGATCTTGAGTCGTGGCTGTGGTCCTGGATGGATATCCTCGTGGATTCATCTTCCTATTATACACACATGCATTTCCAAACATTTGGACTACCTATGTTGCAAATGTATTATCTTTTCAATTTACACGCGGCATCTATTGCACGTCTGTCCGTCCTGGGAGAGGGATCCCTCCTTTGTTGCTCTCCCTGAGGTTTCTCCCATTTTTCCCTTTAAACTGGGTTTTCTTTGGAAGTTTTTCCTTGTACGATGTGAGGGTCTAAGGACAGAGGGTGTCGTATTGTCATACTGATATTCTGTACACACTGTGAAGACCACTGAGACAAATGTAACATTTGTGATATTGGGCTATATAAATAAACATTGATTGATTGATTGATTGATTGATTGATTGATTGATTGGTTGATTGATTGATTGATTGATTGATTGATTGATAATGGAAAAAAGGCTTTTTCGTCCCAATGACCTTATGGACTGACATGGAATTTCCGACACTGTTTGGTCACAACAAAATGTTGCTTCAGAATCAGGTAACAATCAGAAACAGGTTTATTGCCAAATAAGTTCACAAGTACTATGAGGCAATAAACCGGTTTCTGATTCTTTTCTCTGATGTAGCTCACTTGGTGGCTTGCTCTAATACTATAGATCGAGAAGTTCTAGTCCTCAATTGGTAATGTGCATCAAAACAATGAATCGTTAAGGAGAAGACACTTTCATTATCATTCCAAAACAAACAGTGAGGCCAAGACTGCCTGGAAGAGGAACAATGTGGCAAAGCCTGTGTGACCTGATGGACTGGTTGCTTGTGATGGGACATTCTCCTCAGTATAAATGAGCAGGAGAGTGTCTGCTGCTGCGTCTGTGAAGAAACGTTAGAGAGTCGAGAGGATGCAGCTGTTACCCTCCCTGCTGATTCTGGTGCCGTTCTGCGGAGGACAGGACGAATGGGAAGCTGCAGAGTATTGCCGTGGCAGCCCATGCCCCCAATTCACAGTTGTTAATAAAACAACGGTAGGTTGTTAGCGCAGTTCACACTGTTGTTTTTTGCACTTTCTCTAAAGTTTTATTAAAGACAATTTCTATTGTCTACAGGACTTTGAGGAGCGTTTGTATGTTGCCACTGCATGGATTACAACCAAGATACCCAACCTTACGGCGTATGATCTGATCGCTGCAAGTGCGAGGCTGAAGAGTGTGGCAGGTATGTCAGATGTCTTTGGTGGTTTACTAATCTATTGTCCAAAGAATGCTTAACAAAATCACACAGTTTTTAGCTGAAATGTTCAGAGATAAAGCCTCAGGAAAAGCAAGATATCTAACGATTGCATAAAATACATTTTATAGACATAGTATCACGGTGGGAAGAAAACAGAGAAGGCCAGCACCCTTTGTTATGTGAATGTTCTTGGGTTATCTCTATTACTGAGGGAAGTTAGCACAACATTCACCGAGTGCAGAGTGTATACAGCTGTGGTTGAATCAGAGTACATTTAATAAATAGCTATCAAATTAAAAGCAAATTTGATAAACCAGGGCAATTCATGTGCTGTAAATAAACTACTAAAACCAGTGGTGGATTGAAGTACATTTACTCACGTACTGTAGTAGTTTGACATTATTTAAGTATGTTTAATAACTTTCAGTCCAGCACATTCTGGAAGCAGATATTGAACTTTTTAATTGTGTTCAACTCATAGTTACCTTTTACATATATAACACACACGATAGCTTATATGAATTATCATTGTGTTACATTACCCAGTGTACCCATTACATTGTGGGTTACATTACCCAGTGTTTTACAAAGTATCTTAAAGGTCCCAGGTCATGGCCATTTCTACTGATCATAATTCCATTGTTGAGGTCTACTAGAATATATTTATATTGTGCAATTTTCCAAACCCACATTGGTTTCTCATACAGCATGTATAGTATGTGTTCACTCTCTGTCCTAAACGGCTTGTTGATTACCAAAACCAGGCCGAAACCAGTCCTAAAAAAAACGTGTTTTTCAGAAAAAGTCAGAATTCTGACATTAAAGTCAGAATTTTTTTTTAAAGTCAGTCAATTATCTTTTTTTTCTCAGAAAAAGTCAGAATTCTGAGTCTCAGAACAAAAAAAAAACGTTTTTTTCAAATCCTCCCAAATCTTTTTTTAATGTGGCCCTAATCCTCTTCCGTAGAAAACTATTTGTGCCATGTGAATTTATTTTTGAGATCTGAGAAACTATGAATTGTATTTTATATTTATGAGGAAAAATTGCCACTTGTCGCAAAACGTTTCTCAGAATACTTAATTTAATCTCAGAATTAAAAAAGAAATGTCACTTTTAGTCGAATCTCAAAACATGTTTCACATTTCACTGCATAGTGATTCACTTGCCATTTGAAAACCATATCACACACCCAATGCAGACAACAAGAAGAACACTTGGCTTTAATTCGTCCCTGGAACTCAAGTGTTGAGAATCTATCCTGGTTCTCATGAAATGGGCGGGGTATCAATCAATGTTTATTTATATAGCCCAATATCACAAATGTTACATTTGTCTCAGTGGTCTTCACAGTTTGTACAGAATATCAGTATGACAATACGGCACCCTCTGTCCTTAGACCCTCACATCACATCATATATTATTGGTAGAAGAACAACAGGCCAGAGATAAAAAAATGTGTTGAATTTGTCTAACCTCTCAGAGATTTTTGCCTCTATCAAATGTCTTGCAAACATTTTTTAGTTTATCCAAGTGTCTTTCAATGAAAGGTTTTAACACAAGCTTGGCATCCTTAAATCAATACAAAATAATCAATAGCTCCAGGGAATTGTTACACATTTTGTAATTGTTGACAAGATGACAAACATGCGTACGTCCTAATGCTGTGCAGTTTTCCATATAATTTTCTTATATAATTTCTCCTCCAGGTCACTTTGACGCCTGGCCGGTGCTGGTCAACGTCACAAATGGCAAACAGTACTCACTATCCTGGTTTGTTCCTCCTGACATGAACATACCTGAAATCACTGACCCATCAGTCCAACTGGAAATTAGACCTGAAGTCAACGTCTACGTCAGGTGAACAATAATTACTTCTTTTTTTTTTTAAATGTTGCTATTGAGTAGTGTTGGAATGAGTCCTAAACACCAAAATGAGTTAGTATTTAAACATTCCTTTGTCTCAAAGTCAACAGTTTTTTGAATGTCAGCCTGTCTTGAAAATGGCAGTTTCTAAAATGGCTAAATGAGAATAAAAATCATCATGCCAAGCCTCCTTTAGTTTAGCCGTGGCGATGTGAAGTCATGCAACAGTGATGTCATTTTTTTATAGAAAAACGTTAAACTTCAACTGTAACAAAACCTCTAACAACGTAAACATGTGTTAGCCACTGATGAAAATCCAATGGAAAAAACCCATCGCTTTTTGTCGAGGTAGCCCTTACAATGCTAGCTTCCGGGTCGGCCTACATTAATATACCACTATACTGGGGTATTATTGAACATATTAGTCATCAAACAATAAAAAAAAAAATTGTAAGATTTGTATAGTTCAGAAATAGATAACAAATCTAAATAGGACAAACGTGTTATTTAAACAGAACTTACCACATTTATGGGGCTCCTAATTGACTGGCTAAGAATGAAAAAACCCCTTGACAACATATGGGCAGCATTAAGAAAATACATTCAACTGCAACACCAAAAAGCATTTAGGTTAGCAAGCTAGCTTACAGAAGATCTGCAATGATATCTGATCACATTTTTAAAATAAGCCAAAAAAACTTACATTTTAGGTACATTTCCATTGAAATTGACAATTGGCTAACTTTATAATCCCTGAATGTCAACAAGAGCTCAAGAATGCATCACTTGTTACCGTCCCCATTTCCTTGTTTTTTGTGTTTTGAGCTTCTTGCAGCAGTTACTTTATGCAGCGCTTTTTGTAAAACCAATGCATGTTTGGTCAAGTTGGTGAATGTTTTTTAAATGCTGCACATGTGTTGTCAAGTTGGTGAAGATGTTTCTTCATTTGCATGTGTGTTGGCACATATGCATTTTTACATCAGCAACATTTTTGAAACTGCAGCGCATTTGCACTTGTCAGCCACCAGAGTTTTAACATAACATAACACGTATGCAAATCAAAACAGAACATTATTGTAAAAACTAAACACATAAACACGTCAGACAGCATTCTGAACCTTATAGTGAATGAAAAAGGTATTTGATAAAACAATTAATTTGTGTCATTGTTTCCGCATCATATTAAAGGGTCTTTCGTGGCACTCCAAGCATGGACCAAGGAAAACAGAATGCAAATGAACTTTGTAAAAGCTTGCGCAAAGCTGGGAAAACCTTCAGCACTGAAAGATATGCCGGGGCCGCCTATGAATCCTATTTCGCTCTTACTCACCACAATGAGGTCTGGATAGACAAAACCCAGTAACATGTGCATCCTACTGTATAATCCCTTTAGTATCACTTTATTCATCCTCTATATGAAGATCTTCAGTGTTAGACTTTCGTGTTAAAAAGTGTAGTAAACGTATCAGAAATAGACAGATATTACACTAATAAATGCAGTATTGTCCCCTCAATGGTAAGGATGCACAATGAAAAATTGTTATTGTATTTTTTGGGGAGGCTTCTGTACCAAACAAGGAGATTATATGAAGTCTGCAGAATGCTGTTTGTAGGGCAGAAAAGGGTGTCATGCTTGTACACCTATTTGAGGAATGTTGTGATATTTCCCAGCAGCCCTAACCACTATATATGTATAAATAAATCATTATAGTTTCTGATAAATAAAAAAAAATCTGCTGTAAACAATCAATAAACAGTTTTAAACGCTTTACGTGTGCATGTGTGGTTATTGTCACAAGTCTTCCCTTCATATTTAATTAGAAAGATCATCACATGTCAGCCCTGAAGGAAGTCTACATCCTTCTTCCTGTTTAAAACCTTTGTGCAAAAGCTGAAGGCATTTGACTTGTCTAACAACTCAATCTTAGTTACAGAAAAAACAAGAACAGAGAACATGTCGTCACAATCAGGAACGTCATCTACAGATAGAGTTGTCTGCTTCTGTCAAGAGAGACCAGCTCCCTGTGTATTTATTATTATTATTATTATGGCTCATCCTATTTACCAAAATCTAGCTTTTACAATGAAGTCAATTCTGCTCTTAACGCAATGCCTATAATATACACGCACCGCAAACAAACTGGTGACTGGTTTGAATGTCTTCATGGAAATGGAATCCGGTTTGACTGCATTGCAGGAAGAAATGGAGCTGAGGGAGTTATGAGCAGAGCAAGAAGATTTGACTTTTTCACCTACACACCCCGTGAACTGAAGACAACATATGTTAATAACCAAACGACCCATTTGTCATGCATATGAGTTATTCTTTTACCACATTCTAAGGGTGGTTGCACAATCTGCCAAGTTGTCTTGGGAGCAGGCTTGAGGAAGAGAGGTAACTGTACTCCCAACAAATAAGACGTAATCAGATTACTGTTACATTTCTAAAAATTGGGGATTACAATGTTAGTAAAAACCTAGAAAGAGCATATAGTGTTTGTTGTAAAGGGGCAGATGTTGTCTCTTCTCTGTCAGCTGTTCTGTTCTGTAGGCTAACACTTTAAGAGTTAATCTATACGCCTACTGCCTGAATCTGCTTTATGGCTTTCACTTTCTTTGCTTCATTTGTTCTGTTTTTAATTCAGTAGGTGAACCTATATGGTCATAAAATAGTGTGTGTATTAAACTCAAACGGAGCGTTTCCTATCAGCTCAGATTTTATTTCTGCCTTTTAAACTGTAGTATGTGCTCATGTGTTTCAGTGTTGGTGTATAGGCTGCTGCCTGAATATGCTGAATGAAAGGCAGGTTTTCCCATCGATACAATCTCTTAGCAGAGCACACATTTGTAATTTGCTTTCTTATTTTCTGAGGTTACATTGTAATCCAAAAGGAAAGTAATCAGGTTACTTAAATTATGTAATAATTAGATTAGAATATATATTTTGTTTACAGGTAATAAGGTTAGGGTTATTTATAATGGAATGTTTTTTTTAACGTAACTCTCCAAACCCTCATTGTGAATATGGAAACATTTAAATCCACTGATAAATTCCAGTACTAGCAACGGAGCCTGTGATGCCTGATACTGAGCACTAGATGGTGATGTAGACAAAGTCAACAAATAAGAGCATGTGTGTAAGGAGCAGCACAAAACAACAGACTGAATATGACAATTTTCCTCTAGAACTATCACAAAGCCTTTGCTCAGTACAATATGTGCAGTCACATGTAGTCTGTTGTTTAAGTGTGGAAATGTGTGCTTTGACAGTTAGAGGAAGAAGAATTGAACCACAATGAATGAGTCCTGCATTGAAAATCTCCCTTAAAGGGGACCTATCATGCAAAATGCACTTGTGTATTTTATACATACATATGTGCATGGGCGTAGGAAGCATCCTGAATGTGGGGGGGCGGGATTTTAACGGGGGGGTGTGGGGTCCCCCCCACAAAAAAAAAATAGATTTCCTGTATTCTGGTGCATTTTAACAGGTGGTTTGATACTTTTATGTGGCTATACTAGCATGAGGAAAATGATGGGTACATTTTGTAATTTCATCCAGTAGTAAAGAAAGGAAACATATTTGATTATTAATTCAGAGCCGTCTTTGAATTAATAAAAAGCAGTTTAAATGCCCATTTTTTGTACATTTATATACAACAATAAATATTGTGAGTGCATTGAGAGATATTGTTGTGGAGAGTCATTTTATATAAATCGCAAAATACATTTGTGAATCCTTCTGTGAGCATTTATTAATATTGAGACTGATCTGACTCCATACAGATGTTAAGTTCACCTAGGAATGGTATCATTGACTTAAATGTTCAAATAAATGTTGCTCTTCTGTCTATATTGGTCATATGATGCCCCTTGACTGAAATTTCCTGTTCAATATCCCCACTGATTTCCTTAACATTCTGGGATGAGAGTCCACATCACAATTTACTCTAAACTGTCATTTCCCTTTCACCACTCACCTCAGCAATGCACCTCTCTCCACTGTCCCTGTGTTCTGCCTCTGACTCACTCTCAAGCGCCTAGATGTCAGAGAGGTGGTGAAGTGATCATTATTTATTGAGCAGTATACTCTTTCACATTGAATCATAACAAGTCATACTGAATGTAAATACAACTGACTCTAAAGTAAGTCCCAGTCTGTGACCTTGGACATTTTGAAGACTCAAAGTCCCAAGCAGTAGGTAGAATATTAGCTAGTCTATGTAATGTGCACAGAAAATAAATAGTTAACTGAATACTGGGATGGAAATGGCCTATAAGCACTCAGTAAAACATAAATACACACAAAAAGCTTCTGAATGATAAAAAGTATAATTAAAACATACTGGACATTACCATTTTGAGAGAGAGTACCGAAGAAGAACTCAGAAAATAATCTCTTATCGAACTGAGGCTCCAGTAAAACACACTGACTACATGGACATCATGGTGTTTACATGAGCACGAGAGATCGGGTTATTCATGTTCCCTGACATGATAAATACTAGTAACCTGGCATTTCGATGCTTTTCTCATCTAAACTATTCAGTATTTGTATCTCTCTATCATGACATAAAGACGAACTCCTCTCCAGAAGTGAGACGCTTTTGCCACCGCCGCCATCACTGTTAACTGATTAACTGCTACCAGCTGAAGACTTACTTTCCTCTTCTTTGAATTTTTTTCTTATGTAGATGTTGTTAACCATTTCCTGAACATGTGGTGTGTGTGCCTTACCTCCGATACCGGCATCGCTTCATACAACAGATCTGAGCTGTCCAACTATGGCAACACTCCTTGAACATGCGCGCGCTATGTGAGAATCTGCCTTGGTAAAAGTAGCAGTGAAAAACATGGTACGGAGTTTCATTGATTTGGGCATTCTCAATAAGCAAGTGGAATGGATTTGATAGTGAAACACTGACACAGCGCTCTACAAAGTGCGGCGAGTGGATGGACCGATTCACGGACTTTCCACATGGTAAAAGTGGGGGGGTCTAAACTAATCATTTGAAAAAGTGGGGGGGACTTGTCCCACCCTCATATAATGGCAAAATAAAAAACTCATCACAACTTAGTAAAATCTTTGGCTTCTCCTAGCAAATCCATGTTGGATTTATACGCCCATGCATATGTGTCCCCGGTGTGTTGGGGAACTCATGCACTGCTCTTTTCGGCAGCGGAACCACAGAAAGTTGCTATCAGTAACAATGCCTGACGTGTTTTGGACATCTTTGTTTACATTAGCAAGCCTCGCTAACACTCAGAGTTAACCTGTACTGGAGAGCACATGTGTTTAAAAAGCAGGAAATAAAAAAATAACTCACCTTGTGATAAACCTGCAAGAGAAAAAGCATTTGAGCTCAATACTATTTCAGAAATAATCCTTGACGTGGTTTAAACAGGATGGCGTTTTATCACAGCAGAATTTAACTTTATCTCTGGTAGAATTCTGATCAGGCATTAGCTCCGCCTCTCTTATTTATTTTTTTTCAAGCTAAGGACCCAAACTCTGCGTTTCTCTAACACTGCAGCAAAAAGAGGGGTTTGAGCAGTATGAGGCATGGCTACAATGGGTGATTTGTTTGGTATCTTGAAAAAAAAAACTTCACAGACTATATTTTGTATAGGTTGGCCCTACAATATATTTTTCAAATATAGCATGATAGGTCCACTTTAAGTGTGTGTTTAAGGCACACTATTTCGGCTGTTAAGGTTAACTTGTTATTTCTCGCCATTAATCTGGAAACCTCAACGTGTTAAAAAATGTAAGCAAATTAAACAACATTAACAAGTATGACTCAAACCTCCTTCTGAGATTCAGATTTTTACCAGTGAAAAGATAGAATAAGTGCACTCGTTCACTTTACATGCAGTGAAAATGGAAGAAAGGCCTTTTTTTCGAAAACCATACGCCAGTTTCTTGAAGTTGCACATAAGTAATAAACAGATAGTGCTTGCAGCCTTGATGAATTTCATACCAACATTATTGAAATCATGATAAATTAAGGTAAAAGAAACGTCAGATTGTTGTACCAGTTTGTTATGCATTTCCTATTACAACACAGCACGTGTATCTGTCTTCTCTACCTCGAAAAAAGTAAATACAAGTCATTTAAACTCATGATTACACAGAGAGAGGATAACAATTATAGCAGATGTAGGCTGTCCAAAAAAAGGTGCTAAAGACAGGAAAAAACATTTCGATGGGCAAGAATAGATTAATTCTTCCAAAAATACAAGTGGCGACTAATTATTCTTGAGTTACTTTAGTGAGTGCGAAAGCGATGCCAGTGTGAATGCTCATATCATCATCATAAGTCCCTGTTACGCCCATCTTATTATTTTTGGCAGCGCCTGCAATATTTTTGACATCTTCTTGGATCCATCTTTATATACTGTATATGTCACATTTTTATCATTTTGATTTTCTATATCGTAATTGTATCACTTTTTGAATAGCAAATGGATAACATGTACTGTCCTGGGAGAGGGGATCCTCCTCTGTTGCTCTGCCTGAGGGTTCTTCAATTTTTCCCCATTAAATATGACGTTTCTCTGGGGAGTTTATCCTTGTCAAGGACAGAGGGTTTCATGTTCTATACACTGTAAATCCCCCTGAGACCAATGTGTCATTTGTGGTATTGGGCTTTATAAATAGCATTTGGAATTGATTTATCGTGTTGTGTTTTTCTACCATGTAAAGTACGAACGAGCGATACGGACCAACAGCATCTATAGAAAGCTCAGTAAGCTCTGCTCACCATACCACTGTTCCCCAGCACGAGACCCTCATCCACTCAAAAGGACACTCTCAGTCACCACGGCAACCGTTTCTATAGCGTAAAGCCAGGCCCAGTGCGTCAGGTATGTAATCACACTTTTATAGAAAGCTGGAGTGTGACTCATACTTAATAACTCAACCATCTACCCTTTTACATGCCTGTCGATCCTCAAGAGATGGAAGGAACGCTTTAGAATCAGATTTCACTGGTTATGTCTTTGAGAAAGACACATTTTTGACACAGACCCTTAAACAGGACACCTACTGTGCTGCTTTTCACTATAAGTGTGATGGGGATGTCATTTGGCTGATATAAGAAAGGCATCCAACAGAGTCAAAATGGAATGGATATTTTGATTCTATTACAGAAAGTATTTTTACTGAGTAGCACCCAAAACTGTGGTGGGTCAGGTAGCAGTAGCTCATTCTGTATGTACTTGGCTTTGGATAAGGGTAGTTGGTTCAAGTTCCGATTGGACCAAAACAAATTATGTTGATAGCCTGAGAGTTGCCAGTTTGCCTCCTTGGCACTGCCGGCGTGTCCTTGAGCAAGGCACCGCACCCACAACTGCTCCCTGGCACCGGAACACTGGCATCCCCTTTGCTCTGCCACCTCTCCATTAATGTGTGTCTTTAGTTCCTGTTTGTGCATGTGTTTGTGTATTACAGGTCTATCTATGTAATTGTGAAAATAACGCCGGAGTGAAGAACTGAATTTCCCCTCGGAAATTATTAACGGTGATCTTAATTTAAGTAGACAATGGAATTTCTGATCAATTTGTGGTAAGTGTCTGTTTCACTCTGATATACATCCTATAAATTAATGTGTGCTTCCATTTCACTGTGACTATATAGCTATTGTTGAAACCAGGAAGCTAACCGCGCTTAAGCCAGTTAGCATGGTGGTCGTAACAACGGCTATCCCCACTGAAATCTGGAGAAGGACACATAGAATGCAGGATAAACCAAAGAGACAAAGGAGTAGAGCTGTGTCTAGATTTATGGAGAAAAAGAGATACAGTATTTGCCGTATCGTCCCCTCTCATCAAGGACAACGAAAGATCACTAGCTAATAATGGACAAGCTAACGGCGTTAGCTAGGAGTCAGAAGTAATATCTGCAGTGTAGTTTAAAGGGGACCTATTATGCAAAGTGCACTTTTTGATGTCTTTTATACATAAATATGTGTCCCCGGTGTGTCAGGGAACTCACAAAGTGTCAGAAAACAAAACCCTCTCTCGTTTCCTCCGTAGCCTACCCAAATCTCTAAAAACGGGGGTACAACGGAGCTGATCCAGATTTGCATCCGATATGACGTAATATCGGAAATGTGGGCTGGCTTTACGCCCACGCCCTATCAGAAACGTTGCTATCAGAAACAATGTGCAACGTGTTTTTGTCGTAATATGGTCTGTGTTTACATTAGCAAGCATCACTAACACTCAGAGCTAACCTGTACTGGACAGAGTATGTGTAAAAAAGCAGGAAATAAAAAAAGGAACTCACCTTGTGGTAAACCTGCAAGAAAAAAAGCATTTGAGCTCCATACTGTTTCAGAAATAATCCTTGAAGTGGTTTGGAACATGATATGGCATTTAATCACGCATTTAGCTGCATCTGAGCAGAGCAGACAGCCTGCTCGTCACAGACCTCACAGTGTGCCTGCTTCTCAAAAGGTGGCAGGGCCAGCAGAGAATCAGCCATTCTCTAACAGGGCTGAAATAGAGAGATATGAGGGATGCCTAAAATGCATGATCTGAGTGGTATTTTGAGCAAAACACATCATAGACATGTTTTTTATATATTTGTATATATCTGAGACGAATAATATATGCCTAACAATGGCATGATAGGAGATTGTTAAGAAAGTCAAAGAAGGGCAAAAGTCTGAGTTGTTTATGATCAGATTCATGAAACTGGCTATGTGACAGCAATTTCAATTGGTCATGTTGTGCCTCCTGCACTAAACAGCTGCCACCCCTTGCCTTAGCTTAGCATTTTTCGAACATTAGCTTAGCATTTACACTAAGCTAGAACCTTCTCAAACAAACAATCTGCTGTTGTAGGCTAAATGTGTGGAATGGACACTCAGAACATCTTCAGACTCTATCCAGGGTTTATATGAGATTGACTGCACAGGAGGAGAGGGTAAAGAGCATAAAGTGGAGCCAAACTAACTGGGCAAAACCTAGAAAGCCTTTCCACGACCCAGCATGCTCTTGGTTGACATCACAGGGAAATTAACTCTCAGGTTAACTCATCAACAAGACTTAGGGGTCCATCGTGACAACCCAGGGTCAAGCTGTTGCACTTGCCTGGGGGAATGCAGGAAGAGGGGACTCAGATGAGAGGAGTGTGTAGCATTATCTTACAACTGCATGCATGCCATTGTATATTCAGTGTTGCAGAATGACAATAAAAGGTCCTTGAATCCTTGATCATTTATGAGCATGAAACTGTTGGAAATGATCACACTGATTTCACTGTATTAAACTTGCATAAGGAATGACTTGCTAGAAAGTATTTTCTGCTATTTTTAGCTTTGCATTTTGTTACGAAGTCCCATTTCTTTTCTATTTTGAAATGGAACTCTCCCTCCGTCTCTCTCTGACACACGTACACAACAAAGGTTTGTCCTGGACCATGTATGTATATTTGTCCCGCCCATGGGTGTGTGTGTGTGTGTGTGTGTGTGTGTGTGTGTGTGTGTGTGTGTGTGTGTGTGTGTGTGTGTGTGTGTGTGTGTGTGCGTGCGTGCGTGCGTGCGTGTGCAGGCCCATCTTAGGTTGTTTACTTCTCCAGAGAACAACTTTTTGTGGAGATTAAAAAAAAAACCTCTTAACATTGTCATCCATGAAGTCTTGAAAAAGGTGAGCTAGTCGTGCAGGACACGTTTTAAAGAGATAATATGCTCATTTTCAGGAGATATTTGTATTTAGTGTCTCTAGTGTAAAATGTTTCAATGCTTTAATGCTCTGATTGGTCAGCTGACCAGTTCTGTTGTAAGTGGTCAACCACTTCCCGTCCCTTAGCCTATCACGTACATTACAATGTGTTGGAGCACGAGCCAATAGAGACACACGTGTTACATAGTGATGTCACTATGTTACGGAAGCAAAAAAAGGAGTGCAATAGAGACGTTTCAGGTAGGGGGAGTGTGTGGGAGAGATACTCCCTCAAGGGGGAACTCTGGGATGTTAGCCTTTGCAGACCATTTACATGCACAAACTTATAAAACACATTACAGGAAAGGTAAAACCTTAAAAGAATATAGGGCCCCTTTCAATTCTTCACAACAACCTAGTTGTGAATGCGCACCAGAGTTACTGCTGCTCATTCAGTTATGAAATCACTCCATGTGCGTATGCTGTATTTGCATAATACTAGCAGGAGGAACATTTATTTGTCATCTTTTTGAAATACATGACACATGACTTTACAGTGTTAACGGAACGCATTTACCCTGGAAACACAGCACAGTGCATTATCCTAATGCAGTTTATGTCACTGCTGTCCCATTGCAAGTGTACAGTGTTGACTTACATAGATTATTCGGCATTAGTTTGTCCACACTGGGCTTGGTGCAGGATTAGTCAACTCACTTGAGCGGGAAGGCAGATTTTCTCAGTCATTATCTCATACTCTCTCTCTCTCGCTCTCTCTCTCCCTGACTATGTCCATCTCACTGTCACTGTAAGTCATGTGCACACACCACACCACACACACACACACACACACACACACACACACACACACACACACACACACACACACACAGCTCCCATCCCCACAGGGCAAGAAACGTGAGCTCCTACACAGATGTGAATGCGCGGACATCACTCACTGACTTCAATATAGAGCCAAATGTTAGATTGTCTGAGGAACATCATGAATTTTAAAATTACATTATTTTGCTATCTTAACTATGAATGATAAAATATATCGATGACATAATAATAATAATTCCTTATATTTATTATAGCGCTTTTCCAGATGCTCAAAGCGCTTTACATATACACATTACACATATTTTGTATACATGCAATGGTCACTGTGGACAATACCCACAGGAGCAAGTTCAGGTGAAGTGTCTTGCCCAAGGACACACCGGCTTTACAGACGCAGCAGCGGCGGGTTTCACCCCTTGATCTGATGATCATTGCACAGCGCACTGCGCCACACCGTCCATCTTCACGCCTCGAAGTCATCGAGGCGCTTTTACAAGTATACATTAGTATTATACATGTACTGTGGACAATACCCACAGGAGCAAATCCGGGTGAAGTGTCTTGCCCAAGGACACAACGGCCTGACGCAGTGGCGGCAGGAGCGGGTTTCGAACTGGAGTTCCCCCTCTAGCCAATCTGAGGTAACCTTTGCATTTGATTGAATCTATATTTGGTTAAAAAAAATACACAGTATTAGTGTATTTTTTTAGAATGTGAATCTGAAATCCTTAAATTGTTCCCATAGTGGCAGTTGCTCGAGATAATAATAAGATAAATAAAGATAAATACAAAATAGAACCAAAACACTATACAGACAACATTTAAGTAAACTGTCCAGAAAATCATCAATAATCAAATGACAAAAAATATTTGTATACACCAATATATATTAAACACAATCATATATGTGCATACTGGTCATCTCTAAAGGCTTAAATGCAATATCATTACATTCTAAATGTATTGAACAGAAGTCTCCATATAGCATTGCACTCTCTTCTGAGAAACTGAAAGCATATAGTTATGAATCTAGTCTTTGCAATATCCTATTGCAAAGACTAGAGCACTTAGTTGGCATACAGGGAACTGGTTTAGGTCCTATCTATCTGAACGCTCTCAGTTTGTACGTGTTAACGATGAATCTTCCACGCAAACCAAAGTTAGCCATGGAGTGCCACAGGGCTCAGTGCTCGGACCTATTTTGTTCACATTATATATGCTTCCGTTAGGCAATATTATAAGGAATCATTCTGTAAACTTTCATTGTTATGCGAATGATACTCAACTATATTTATCAATCAAGCCTGATGAAATTAATCATCTAAATAAAATTGAAGACTGCCTTAAGGACTTAAAAACGTGGATGACCTTAAACTTTTTGATGTTAAACACGACCAAAACTGAAGTTATTGTACTTGGCCCGAAGAATCTACGAAACAAATTATCTAAAGACATACTAACTATGGATGGCATTAATTTGGCCTCCAGTGAGACTGTAAGGAATCTTGGTGTTATATTTGATCAGGATTTATCCTTTAACGCCCACATAAAATCAATTTCAAGGACCGCCTACTTCCATCTACGTAACATTGCAAAAATCAGGCATATCTTGCCTCAAAACGATGCAGAGAAACTAGTCCATGCATTTGTTACTTCTAGGCTGGATTATTGTAACTCTTTATTATCAGGGAGTACCAAGAAGTCAATCAAGTCGCTTCAGCTGATTCAAAATGCTGCAGCTCGTGTACTAACCAGAGTTAGGAAAAGGGACCACATTACTCCTGTTCTGGCTGCCTTACACTGGCTCCCTATAGAACACAGGATAGAATTTAAAATTCTTCTTCTCGCCTACAAAGCCCTTAATGGGCAGGCGCCATCTTACCTTAAATAACTCATTATACCCTACTGTCCCACTAGGGCATTACGTTCCAAGAATGCAGGGTTGTTGGTTGTTCCTAGAGTCTCTTAGGGTGCGTTCACACCTGCCTTGTATAGTCCGGTTGAATCGAACCCTGGTGCGTTTAGCCGCTTGGTGCGGTTCATTTGGGTCGGTGTGAACGCAGTCCGAGACCTCTGAAGTGAACTAAACAACCGGACTATGGTCCGCTAAAATAGGTGGCCTCGGAGCGCCTGCTTGCGAACTCTGGAGCGGTTCATTGCTGGTGTGAACGCAGTCCGCACCAAAACATAGGAAGCGCAGTATTTACGTGTCACAAGAACACGGATATCTTCAAAAATCTTTAGCGAAAGAGTCTTTCAAGACATCCGCGGTTGTTTAGTTAAAGAGTAAAGCAGAATTAAGTGTTGAACAGTGTCGTGTAAAGTAAAGATTCTCCGTCAGCTACATAAAAGTAAGAACACCTGTCGTCGGTGAAACGCCCCTTCTCTGCAGAACGTCTCTCATGGATAAGCAGGAAAAGAACACCGACAGGCTGATCAGGAGCCCGACGGGAAGCGGAGGGATCTAGATCGGCATGAAGGTGTTCTTTTCCCCATAATGACCGCGCTGCTGCACATTATCCCGCGTATTACATGGTCACATTCTCAACAAAGTAACGACATGACTCCCAATATTAATTGAAATGCTTTTGTGGATTTAGAAAATTATTTTATTGATTTAAAAAAATAGTTGTATGTATTTAAATGTACATGCATCCGCTAAGAAAAATAGCTTCATGATTACAGATTTGAAAAAATTGTTGCTTGCTTTAAAAGTAGCACAATTCATTATGTAAAACATTGGGAAGTATCTAAATATCCCTGCCCTAATGCCAAAGTAACTGGCAACTGAATATGTGTCGCCGTCTGACCTATGTCTGGACCGCTGCGTAAAAAGGAGGGTTTCTGCCCGTTACTTCTCCTCTGTTTTCTTGTCGCTCAGTTAGTTTCAGCCAAACTGTATACAGTTAAATCGAACGGACTTCTTTGTGAGCGTCCTTAACAACGGTCAATAAATCCTTGACAGCGGTCTGTCTGTTCTGGATTAAAAACGTGTCACGTGTTTTGAATTGACCAATCAGAATCGAGTATTCAACAAAGCCATGTAATAATATTTTTTAACGGACGTTGTCCGATTATATAATCATATGTCTGTTGATCTCCAGATTAACAGCAGCATGAGAATAACCTACCGAAAGTGCCGATGCTCCATGGTGGAGGCTCCGCTAGAAATAGCCGGGATTTGCGTTTGTACCCCCTTAATGTCTGACCAATGGTTGAACAGCATTTCCGAGCACATGACTTGTGTTTTAAAGTTTATAGTCCGTTTGAGTTTTGCCCGTGTGAACGCAAACCGAACCTTCTGAAAAATGAAACAATGTAACAAACTGTCATCTGGTGCGCACCAGAGAGCGGACTAGTAGGTGTGAATGCACCCTAAAAGTACAATGGGAGCCAGAGCCTTTTCTTATCAAGCTCCACATTTGTGGAATCAGCTTCCAGTTTGTGTTCGGGCGGCAGACACCCTATCCGTTTTTAAGAGTGCGCTTAAGACCTTCCTTTTTGATAAAGCTTATAGTTAGGGCTGATTAGATTCAGCCCCTAGTTTTGCTGATATAGGCTTAGTTTGTCGGGGGACATCTTACTTCTTCCTTCTCTCTGTCTATACCTGTGTACTCTCATGTTCCGATTAACCCAGCTTCCCCACATTTCTTTCTTTTTGGTGTCTATATACGCCGGGATCCGGAGTCATGGATGATCCTGCGGTCCTGTGTCCTCGATCGCGAGCCCTGGATCGCGAGTCGTGGCTGTGGTACTGGATCATCGGTCCTGGATGGATATCCTCGTGGATTCATCTTCCTATTACACACATGCATTTCCAAACATTTGGACTACCTATGTTGCAAATGTATTATCTTTTCAATTTACACACGGCATCTATTGCACGTCTGTCCGTCCTGGGAGAGGGATTCCTCCTCTGTTGCTCTCCCCGAGGTTTCTCCCATTTTTCCCTTTAAACTGTGGGTTTTCTTCGGAAGTTTTTCCTTGTACGATGTGAGGGTCTAAGGACAGAGGGTGTCGTATTGTCATACTGATATTCTGTACACACTGTGAAGACCACTGAGACAAATGTAACATTTGTGATATTGGGCTGTATAAATAAACATTGATTGATTGATGAATTAATGGTGCTTATTTTGAGATGCCATTAATGCTAATGTCCATGTGTGTGAGTGGGTGTGTGTGATTGCTGACGCTAAAGAAGGCCTGTTCACACAGATTCGCCTCCCACCACCTGCAGCTCCATGTCCCTTCACATGCTGACCGGATCTCTTTAAAGAGAAACGTTCATCAGTGCATGCTATACTGTCTGAGATTTATATTGCTGCAAAATGTTCTGCCTGCATCCAGCAACTTCAGCTAATCCAAAAAGTATATCAGTTAGATATTTAATTATAGGAGGAGTTACGGTGGCCGACAACGACAAAAACAATTACATTAGGAAAAACGTGCCAGACTTTCAAAAACAATGCAAATATAAAAACACAAATAGGCCAAACTCGTGCAGTGTTTACTAAAAGCGCTGCATAAACGAAACGAAAGAAAATGTCCAATACGTTTTTTGGGCCGTTGTAGTGCATTTGCACCGGTCAGCTGCTATAGAAGCTGGATGTACTGTATAGCACTGATGAATTTTTTTTTTATGTCAATGTTTTTTTTCGACTGTAAAAAGCTTTCCACGCCTCACAATCTCACGAGCAGCCGAAACAGATGTGACATTGATTGAGTTGAAAGGCTCGGTCAACCTGTTGGAAAGCATTTCCGAAATCAACCATTTTGCTGTTTTTTTATTAATCAATAATTAGTCTTCCGAGGGCTGTGGTCAGAAGCTCAGGATATAGTAGTAAATTGTGACAGATCTTTTGGCAAAATATGAAACATATATTTATTTGTATTTCAATGTCACATTATCATCTCGAACTCCAAGACAAGACATGTTTTTTTGGAACGGGAAGAGAGGGTGGGTCGGGAAATTGAAGTTGAATATGGCCAAATATGTTGACTCGGCATAAATATCTTACCGGGGTTTTTGAAGTGTGTTAGAGTCGTAGCCCTGCTCCCCAAGGCAAGGCAAGGCAAGGCAAGTTTATTTGTATAGCACCTTTCAACACAAGGCAATTCGAAGTGCTTTACAAAAAATGAAAGACATTAAGAAAATGGCATTTCAAATTAGTCATTAAAAAGCAAAGATAATAAAACAAACGTTAAAAGTTACAGTGCAGTTTAACATGTGAATAGTTCAATTAAAAGCAGCGACAAAAATACAAGTCTTCAGCCTGGATTTAAAAGTAGTAAGAGTTGCAGCGGACCTGCAGGTTTCTGGGAGTTTGTTCCAGATATTTGGAGCATAATAACTAGGGCTGTACCTGAATAATTTCGACTATTCGAATATTCGTTCGTTGGCCAACTATTCGGGTTTCAATTTCATTATTCGGATATTCGTTTTTTTCAAAAAAATATAATTTTTTTCCTAAATGTATGCTATCAATAAAGGCGAATTGCCATATTCTTATACTATATTTATACTTTTGAATTGCACTGTTAAAATGCGGAAATATATACAATCTCAGCCTGTGCTCTTGACATCGCGTTCACTCACAGTCGCGAACGGCACGCTTCACCTCGTTTCACACACCTGAACACAAAATGCCGAAGACTTCAGCTGTGTGGGACCATTTTAAATTGGACGACGGTTAGAAGAAGGCAGTGTTCCAAATATGCGACAAGAAACTGGCCTACCACGGTGGCACAACAACTCTGAAAAGTCACCAGATGCTGTAAGTACTAGCCTAGCTGTTGTCAAGTTGCCATGATGAAGCTGCTTTATCCGCCGTTTAAACAGTAACGTTACACATGATAAAAACGTGGACTTACTTTGCTTGGAAAATAGTTGCAAGCAAGCAACCGAATTGTTTTTTTATATTAGTTTTTCAATTTTATCCGAATAGTGAAAATAATAGGAGTAATGTGGGAACATCTGGGGCTAGGGGTGTAACGGTTCACAGAAGTCACGGTTCGGTTCGTACCTCGGTTTGGGGGTCACGGTTCTGTACGGTTCGGTACAACAACAAAAAAGCAAAAAAAAGTCCCAAATGCATAATTCCAGGTTTGTTGTTATTTATGTTTGAACAGTAGTGCAAGTTTCAGTTTAAAAATAAAGAACTCTGACATTTTGAATAATTAACTGTATTAAACAGTTAAAAACAAACCATACCATACACTCAGATGGCCATATTATCTATAATGGCTGATGTCAAACAAAAAGGTTTCATCAAGCTGTAAAACTAAAAAGGATGTCTTGAAAATATTACATCATAAATAATAAGAAAGTGTTTCAAGAGCGCAAAGTCGTTGAAAAACATATGCCAAAAGCTTCCGTTATTTATTTTTGGTCTCTCGGCTCTCATGTCTATTGGCTTCTTAAAAACAGTGGGGATCAGCTGTTGAACAGCTGTTGTCTTTTGCCGGGCTCTGGTGATTGGCAAATCTGGGTGATGCCTTCTGATTTAGCATGTTTGGCGTGTGTTCCCATTAGCATACCACACCGCTGTAGAACAACGCCGACACACCGTCCTCGTCCGATCCACCACTCGCACACCTGATCGTTATTGTAGTCCACAGGGAACCCGAAATGTTCCCACACAGCTGATTTAAAAGAAGCAGGTGGGTTCTAGCTCCTGTGTGTTATCTGAACTCACCATACTAACTTTTCTTCTTCTTGTATTTTGTTCGTTTTGTTGTTGTGTTTCTTCTTGTTCTTCATTTGTTGTTTAAGTTCGGCTGGCAAACAGCTTTTAGGCGCAATACCGCCCCCTGGATTATATATAGTGTAGTGGATACTGCCCTGAATTACTTTTTTCCCACTTGTAAAAAAAAGGCGTATCCGCCGTGTGACTGCATGTGCCGAACCGTGACGTCGGAACCGTGACGTCGGAACCGTGACGTCGGAACCGTGACGGTACGGGACGAATACGGATACCGTTACACCCCTATCTGGGGCTAAGGCAATTATTGGCATACAGTTCGTTCATTTATTTTTCGTTCTTCATTTATTTAAATACTGTTTACTGTACCGGTAACAAGTATTACACTGTTAGGCCTACTGTTACGGCTATGTTATTAAAAGTATTGTTGTTATAACAGAAATATGTGTTTTGTATCTTCAGGTTGTAAAACGTTATAGACGGAATTTGGAACCAGATTTGGTCCCCGGGCGCTGCACTGCGGCTGGGTTAAATGCAGAGGATAAATATAAATCGTAATAGTATGCTCTTTCTGCGCTTCTACTTAACAGCGTGTTGTCAGGTGTCTCGGATTCGGAGCGTGTTATGAAACCTTTTGAAAACAAATTTGTATGAAAAAAATAAATAAAATCTCTCCGCACCGAATATTCGCTGCTGATTACTACCGAATATCCGGAGCCCGAAAAATGGTATTCGGGACAGCCCTAATAATAACTAAACACTGCTTTACCATGTTTAGTTCTCACTCTGGGGACAGAAAGCTGACCAGTCCCTGAAGACCTGAGAGTTCTGGATGGTTCATAATTTAGCAGGAGGTCAGAAATGTATTTTTGGCTTATACCATTCAAAGCTTTATAAACCAGCAGCAGTATTTTGAAATAAATTCTTTGACAAACAGGAAGCCAGTGTAAATACTTCAGAACTGGAGTGGTGTGATCCACTTTCTTAGTGTCAGTGAGGACTCGAGCAGCAGCATTCTGAATCAGCTGCAGTGTTCTGAATCAGCTGCAGCTTTCTAACAGATCTTTTAGTGAGACCTGTAAAGACACCATTACAGTAGTCCAGTCTACTGAAGATAAAAGCATGGACAAGTTTTTCCAAATCCTGCTGTGACATTAGTCTTTTAATCCTATAAATATTCTTTAGGTGATAATAGGCTGATTTAGTAATTGTTTTAATATGACTGTTGAAACTCAGGTCAGAGTCCATGACAACACCTAGATTTCTGGCTTTATCTGTTGTTTTGAACATTGCAGACTGAAGCTCAGCGCTAACTTTTATACGTTCTGCCTTGGCTCCAAAAACCATTACCTCAGTTTTGTCTTTCTTTAATTGGAGAAAGTTCTGACACATCCAGTCATTGATTTGTTCAATTCACTTACTCAGTGTTTGAATTGGAGCATAGTCTCCTGGTGAAATGTTTACGTAAATGTGTGTGTCATCCGCATAGCTATGGTAACTGATTTTGTTGTTTTTCATTATCTGAGCCAGTGGTAGCATGGAGATCTTAAAGAGAAGAAGCCCCAAGATGGAGCCTTGAGGTACCCCACATGTCATATTTGTCAACTCAGATGTGTATTTACCTACAGAAACAAAGTTTTTTCTGTCCTTTAAGTAGGATTCAAACCAATCAAACCAAGTGGACACAGGGACAACACAT